>NC_061512.1:190943426-191070320 GCF_022539505.1 Lolium rigidum | reverse complement strand
GTTTTTTCATTATTACATGAAGTCCAAGAGTTTTATGCAATGTCCGAAGTTGCTACAATGACCGTTTCACCTGAATATGCTAATTTTTTACAGCATTCAACCCTCTAATGAAATGCACTTGTTTGAAAAATTTAAAGTTTATGTCAGATATATTTATTTTATATACTACGATCGCTGTTATTTTTATAAAGTTTTAAAAGTTTAGATGTCTCCGGTGGTTCACTTCTGATATATCGTAATTGTTAATCAAGCTGCCTAAGCTTTGGGGATGCCCAAGGCATCCCCTTCTTCATCGACAACATTATCGAGTTCCTCCCTCGAAACTATATTTTTATTCAGATCACATCTTATGTGCTTTACTTGGAGCGTCTTGTATGCTTTTATTTTGTTTGTGTTTGAATAAATTGGATTACATCATGCTTGTGTGGGAGAGAGACACGCTCCGCTGTTGCATATGAACACATGTGTTCTTAGCTTTTAATTTTCATGGCGAAGGTTGAAACTGCTTCGTTAAATTGTTATATGGTTGGAATTGGAAAATGATACATGTAGTAATTGCTATAAATGTCTTGGGTAATGTGATACTTGGCAATTGTTGTGCTCATGTTTAAGCTCTTGCATCATATGCTTTGCACCCATTAATGAAGAAATACATAGAGCATGTTAAAATTTGGTTTGCATATTTGGTCTCTCTAAGGTCTAGATAATTTCTAGTATTGAGTTTGAACAACAAGGAAGACGGTGTAGAGTCTTATAATGTTTACAATATGTCTTTTATGTGAGTTTTGCTGCACCGGTTCATCCTTGTGTTTGTTTCAAATAAGCCTTGCTAGCCTAAACCTTGTATCGAGAGGGAATACTTCTCATGCATCCAAAATACTTGAGCCAACCACTATGCCATTTGTGTCCACCATACCTACCTACTACATGGTATTTTCCGCCATTCCAAAGTAAATTGCTTGAGTGCTACCTTTAAAATTCCATCATTCACCTTTGCAATATATAGCTCATGGGACAAATAGCTTAAAAACTATTGTGGTATTGAATATGTAATTATGCACTCTATCTCTTATTAAGTTGCTTGTTGTGCGATAACCATGTTCACTGGGGACGCCATCAACTACTCTTTGTTGAATTTCATGTGAGTTGCTATGCATGTTTGTCTTGTCTGAAGTAAGAGCGATCTACCACCCTATGGTTAAGCATGCATATTGTTAGAGAAGAACATTGGGCCGCTAACTAAAGCCATGATCCATGGTGGAAGTTTCAGTTTTGGACATATATCCTCAATCTCAAATGAGAAAATTATTAATTGTTGTTACATGCTTATGCATAAAAGAGGAGTCCATTATCTGTTGTCTATGTTGTCCCGGTATGGATGTCTAAGTTGAGAATAATCAATAGCGAGAAATCCAATGCGAGCTTTCTCCTTAGACCTTTGTACAGCGGCATAGAGGTACCCTTTGTGACACTTGGTTAAAACATGTGCATTGTGATGATCCGGTAGTCCAAGCTAATTAGGACAAGGTGCGGACACTATTAGTACACTATGCATGAGGCTTGCAACTTGTAAGATATAATTTACATGATACATATGCTTTATTACTACCGTTGACAAAATTGTTTCATGTTTTCAAAATCAAAGCTCTAGCACAAATATAGCAATCGATGCTTTCCTCTATGGAGGACCATTCTTTTACTTTCAATGTTGAGTCAGTTCACCTATTTCTCTCCACCTCAAGAAGCAAACACTTGTGTGAACTGTGCATTGATTCTTACATACTTGCTTATTGCACTTATTATATTACTCTATGATTGACACTATCCATGAGATATACATGTTACAAGTTGAAAGCAACCGCTGAAACTTAATCTTCCTTTGTGTTGCTTCAATACCTCTACTATGAATTATTGCTTTATGAGTTAACTTTTATGCAAGACTTATTGATGCTTGTCTCGAAGTACTATTCATGAAAAGTCTTTGCTTTACGATTCAGTTGTTTACTCATGTCATTACCATTGTCTTGGATCGCTGCATTCACTACATATGCTTTACAAATAGTATGATCAAGGTTATGATGGCATGTCACTCCAGAAATTATCTTTGTTATCGTTTTACCTGCTCGGGACGAGCAGAACTAAGCTTGGGGATGCTGATACGTCTCCGACGTATCGATAATTTCTTGTGTTCCATGCCACATTATTGATGATATCTACATGTTTTATGCACACTTTATGTCATATTCGTGCATTTTCTGGAACTAACCTATTAACAAGATGCCGAAGTGCCAGTTCCTGTTTTCTGCTGTTTTTGGTTTCAGAAATCAAAAACATGGCACTTCGGCATCTTGTTAATAGGTTAGTTCCAGAAAATGCACAAATATGACATAAAGTGTGCACAAAACATGTAGATATCATCAATAATGTGGCATGGAACATAAGAAATTATCGATACGTCGGAGACGTATCAGCATCCCCAAGCTTAGTTTTCGCTCGTCCCGAGCGGTAAACGATAACAAAGATAATTTCTGGAGTGACATGCCATCATAACCTTGATCATACTATTGTAAGCATATGTAATGAATGCAGCGATCCAAACAATGTAAATGCAATGAGTAAACAATTGAATCATATAGCAAAGACTTTTCATGAATAGTACTTTCCAGACAAGCATCAATAAGTCTTGCATAAGAGTTACTCATAAAGCAATAATTCATAGTAGAAGCGTTGAAGCAACAAAAGGAAGATTAAGTTTCAGCGGTTGCTTCCAACTTATAACATGTATATCTTATGGATAGTTGTCAATGCAAAGCAATATAACAAGTGCAATAAGCAAGTATGTAAGAATCAATGCAAAGTTCACACAAGTGTTTGCTTCTTGAGATGGAGAGAAATAGGTGAACTGACTCAACAATAAAAGTAAAAGAATGGCCCTTCGCAGAGGGAAGCATCGATTGCTATATTTGTGCTAGGGCTTCGGTTTTGAAAACAAGAAACAATTTTGTCAACGGTAGTAATAGAGCATATGCATCATGTAAATTATATCTTACAAGTTGCAAGCCTCATGCATAGTATACTAATAGTGCCCGCACCTTGTCCTAATTAGCTTGGACTACCGGGATTATCGCAATGCACATGTTTTAACCAAGTGTCACAAAGGGGTACCTCTATGCCGCCTCGTACAAAGGTCTAAGGAGAAAGCTCGCATTGGATTTCTCGCTATTGATTATTCTCAACTTAGACATCCATACCGGGACAACATAGACAACAGATAATGGACTCCTCTTTTATGCATAAGCATGTAGCAACAATTAATTTTCTCATATGAGATTGAGGATATATGTCCAAAACTGAAACTTCCACCATGGATCATGGCTTTAGTTAGCGGCCCAATGTTCTTCTCTAACAATATGCACGCTCTAACCATAAGGTGGTAGATCGCCCTTACTTCGTACAAGACGAACATGCATAGCAACTCACATGATATTCAACAAAGAGTAGTTGATGGCGTCCCCAGGAACATGGTTATCGCACAACGAGCAACTTAATAAGAGATAAAGTGCATAAGTACATATTCAATACCACAATAGTTTTTAGGCTATTTGTCCCATGAGCTATATATTGTAAAGGTGAAGAATGGAAATTTAAAGGTAGCACTCAAGCAATTTACTTTGGAATGGCGGAGAAATACCATGTAGTAGGTAGGTATGGTGGACACAAATGGCATAGTGGTTGGCTCAAGTATTTTGGATGCATGAGAAGTATTCCCTCTCGATACAAGGCTTAGGCTAGCAAGGCTATTTGAAACAAACACAAGGATGAACCGGTGCAGCAAAACTTACATAAAAGACATATTGTAAACATTATAAGACTCTACACCTTCTTCCCTGTTGTTCAAACTCTTTACTAGAAATTATCTAGACTTTAGAGACCAATTATGCAAACCAAAATTTAGCAAGCTCTATGTATTTCTTCATTAATAGGTGCAAAGTATATGATGCAAGAGCTTAATCATGAGCACAACAATTGCCAAGTATCAAATTATCCAAGACATTTGATCAATTACTACATGAAGCATTTTCCGTTTCCAACCATATAACAATTAACGAAGCAGTTTCAACCTTCGCCATGAACATTAAAAGCTAAGAACACATGTGTTCATATGAACCAGCGGAGCGTGTCTCTCTCCCACACAAGCATTTATTCAAACAAAAACAAAAACGAAAGCAAACAGACGCTCCAAGTAAAGTACATAAGATGTGGCCGAATAAAAATATAGTTTCAAGAGAAGGAACCTGATAATTTGTTGATGAAGAAGGGGATGCCTTGGGCATCCCCAAGCTTAGATGCTTGAGTCTTCTTGAAATATGCAGGGATGAACCACCGGGGCATCCCCAAGCTTAGACTTTTCACTCTCCTTGATCATAGTATATCATCCTCCTCTCTTGACCCTTGAAAACTTCCTCCACACCAAACTCGAAACAAACTCATTAGAGGGTTAGTGCATAATCAAAAATTCACATGTTCAGAGGTGACACAATCATTCTTAACACTTCTGGACATTGCCCAAATCTACTGGAAGTCAATGGAACAAAGAAATCCATCCAACATAGCAAAAGGAGCAATGCGAAATAAAAGGCAGAATCTGTCAAAACAGAACAGTTCGTATTGACGAATTTTATTGAGGCACCAGACTTGCTCAAATGAAAATGCTCAAATTGAATGAAAGTTGCGTACATATCTGAGGATCACTCACGTAAATTGGCATAATTTTCTGAGTTACCTACAGAGAATTTTGCCCAGATTCGTGACAGCAAAGAAATCTGTTTCTGCGCAGTAATCCAAATCTAGTATGAACCTTACTATCAACGACTTTACTTGGCACAACAAAACACAAAACTAAGATAAGGAGAGGTTGCTACAGTAGTAAACAAATTCCAAGACACAAATATAAAACAAAGTACTGTAGCAAAATAACACATGGGTTATCTCCCAAGAAGTTCTTTCTTTATAGCCATTAAGATGGGCTCAGCAGTTTTAATGATGCACTCGCAAGAAATAGTATTTGAAGCAAAAGAGAGCATCAAGAGGCAAATTCAAAACACATTTAAGCCTAACATGCTTCCTATGCATAGGAATCTTGTAAATAAATAAGTTCAAGAAGCATAATGCAACAAGCATAAAAAGATAAAACAAGTGTAGCTTCAAAAATTTCAGCACATAGAGAGGCATTTTAATAACATGAAAATTTCTACAACCATATTTTCCTCTCTCATAATAACTTTCAGTAGCATCATGAGCAAACTCAACAATATAACTATCACATAAAGCATTCTTATCATGAGTCTCATGCATAAAATTATTACTCTCCACATAAGCATAATCAATTTTATTAGTTGTAGTGGGAGCAAATTCAACAAAGTAGCTATCATCAAATATAGGAGGCATATTGTAATCATAATCAAATTTATCCTCCATAACAGGTGGTAACAAAAGGCTACTATCATTATAATCATCATATATAGGAGGCAAAGTATCATCAAAGAAAATTTTCTCCTCAATGCTTGGGGGACTAAAAAGATCATGCTCATCAAAACCAGCTTCCCCAAGCTTAGAATTTTCCATAGCATTAGCAACAATAGTGTTCAAAGCATTCATATTAATAACATTCCCATTAGCATGCATATAAAGTTCCATGGGTTTTTTAATTCTTTCTTCAAACACATCATGTCCTAATTCAAGATAAAGTTCATAAAGATCTCTCATATTTTTGTTGTTTTCCATTATGCCTAACTAGTGTAAACAAGAAACAAAAAGATGCAATTGCAGGATCTAAAGGAAATAGCTTCGAGCACACAAACAATGGTGCCAGAAAAGTACTGTTACCTGGAACCGGAGTATGAGTGCCTTTTACCTTTCCTCCCCGGCAACGGCGCCAGAAAATAGCTTGATGTCTACGCCCCCTCCTTTTCCTGTAGACAGTGTTGGGCCTCCAAGAGTAGAGGTTTGTAGAACAGCAGCAAGTTTCCCTTAAGTGGATCACCCAAGGTTTATCGAACTCAGGGAGGAAGAGGTCAAAGATATCCCTCTCATGCAACCCTGCAACCACAAAGCAAGAAGTCTCTTGTGTCCCCAACACACCTAATAGGTGCACTAGTTCGGCAAAGAGATATTGAAATACAGGTGGTATAAATATATATGAGCAAGTAGCAACGGCACCGTAAAAGTGCTTTGCTCAGGACAAGAACAAGCAGTAGTAACGCAAGAGTAGTAACACAAGAAAACAAGAAACAAGCAACGATAGCAGTATTTAGGAACAAGGCCTAGGGATCATACTTTCACTAGTGGACACTCTCAACTTTGATCACATAACAGTAATAGATAAATGCATACTCTACACTCTTGTTGGATGATGAACACCATTGCGTAGGATTACACGAACCCTCAATGCCGGAGTTAACAAGCTCCACAATTCAATGTTCATATTTAAATAACCTTAGAGTGCATGAAAGATCAACACGACTAAACCAAGTACTAACATAGCATGCACACTGTCACCTTCACACTATGTAGGAGGAATAGATCACATCAATACCATCATAGCAATAGTTAACTTCATAATCTATAAGAGATCATAATCATAGCCTACGCCAAGTACTAACACGGATGCACACACTGTCACCATTACACCGTGCAGGAGGAGTAAAACTACTTTAATAACATTACTAGAGTAGCTCATAGATAAATTGTGATACAAAACACATTGCAATCATAAAGAGATATAAATAAGCACTTCACTATGCCATTCATAACAGTGAATAAGTATTCTCGTGAAATATAGCCTAAGAGACCCACACGGTGCACACACTCGTCACCTTTACACACGTGGGACAAGGAGTCTCCGGAGATCACATAAGTAAAATTCACTTGACTAGCATAACGACATCTAGATTACAAGCATCATAATATGAATCTCAATCATGTAAGGCAGCTCATGAGATTATTGTATTGAAGTATATAGGAGAGAGATGAACCACATAGCTACCGGTACAGCCCCGAGCCTCGATGGAGAACTACTCCCTCCTCATGGGAGACAAGCAGCGTTGATGAAGATGGCGGTGGTGTCGATGGAGAAGCCTTCCGGGGGCACTTCCCCGTCCCGGCGGCGTGCCGGAACAGAGACTCCTGTCCCCCAGATCTTGGCTTCGCGATGGCAGCGGCTCTGGAAGGTTTCTCGTACCGTGGCTTTTCCGTGTCGAGGTTTTAGGTCGAGGACCCTTAAATAGGCGAAGAGGCGGCGTCAGAAGGTCAACGGGGCGACGACACTATAGGGGGGCGCGGGCCCCCCCTAGGCCGTGCCAGCCTATGGTTTGGTGGGCATGTGGCCCCCCTTTGGCCTCTCTCGTGTGTTCTGGATGCTTCCGGGGATTCTAAGATCTTCGGCGTTGATTTCGTCCGATTCCGAGAATATTTCTTTACTAGGATTTCTGAAACCAAAAACAGCAGTAAAACAAGAATCGGCACTTCGGCATCTTGTTAATAGGTTAGTTCCAGAAAATGCACAAATATGACATAAAGTGTGCAAAAAACATGTAGATATCATCAATAATGTGGCATGGAACATAAGAAATTATCGATACGTCGGAGACGTATCAGTGACATAGGCTGCAAGTTGATTTTCTTGCCCTTGAACTCCAAGTGATAAGTATTGGCATGGCCATTGTGTTGCACAGAACGGTCATAGAGGTAAGGTCGACCCAAAATTAGGTGACACACCGTCATAGGAATCACATCAAAATCAATACAATCCTTATACGGTCCAATCTCAAACTCAACACGCACCAGGTGGTTTACCTTCATCTCACCATTGTCGCTCAACCACTGAATATAGTATGGATGCGGGTGCGGTAGATACTTCAACTTCAGCTTGGTACACAACTCCTTGCTTGCTAAATTACGGCAACTCCCGCCATCAATAATGACCTTGCAAGCCTTGTCAGGACCAACTAAAGCCTTTGTTTGGAACAAATTGTAGCGCTGAGTAGATGCACTAGGCAACACATTAAGAGCACGCTGCGACACAACAATTGTGCGAGCATTGTTGATGCGTAAAGCACACGCCCGTTGGAAACCCCAAGTGGAAGGTGTGATGCTTACAACAGCAAGTTTCCCTCAGTAAGAAACCAAGGTTTATCGAACCAGTAGGAGTCAAGGAGCACGTGAAGGTTGTTGGTGACAGAGTGTAGTGCGGCGCAACACCAGGGATTCCGGCGCCAACGTGGAACCTGCACAACACAATCCAAATACTTTGCCCCAACTTAATAGTGAGGTTGTCAATCTCACCGGCTTGCTGTAACAAAGGATTAAATGTATGGTGTTGAAAATGATGTTTGTTTGCAAAGAACAGTAAAGAACAATGATTGCAGTAGATTGTATTCAGATGTAAAAGAATGGACCGGGGTCCACAGTTCACTAGTGGTGTCTCTCCAATAAGAAATAGCATGTTGGGTGAACAAATTACAGTTGGGTAATTGACAAATAAATAGGGCATAACAATGCACATACATATCATGATGAGTAGTGTGAAATTCAATTGGGCATTACGACAAAGTACATAGACCGCTATCCAGCATGCATCTATGCCTAAAAAGTCCACCTTCAGGTTAGCATCCGCACCCCTTCCAGTATTAAGTTGCAAACAACAGACAATTGCATTAAGTATGGTGCGTAATGTAATCAACACAAATATCCTTAGACAAAGCATTGATGTTTTATCCCTAGTAGCAACAACATTACAAATAGATGATCTTGATCATGTTAGGCAGCTCACAAGATTGAACAATGATAGCACATGAGGAGAAGACGACCATCTAGCTACTGCTATGGACCCATAGTCCAGGGGTGAACTACTCACACATCAATCCGGAGGCGATCATGGTGATGAAGAGTCCTCTGGGAGATGATTCCCCTCTCCGGCAGGGTGCCGGAGGTGATCTCCTGAATCCCCCGAGATGGGATTGGCGGCGGCGGCGTCTCTGGAAGGTTTTCCGTATCGTGGCTCTCGGTACTGGGGTTTTCGCGACGAAGGCTTTAAGTAGGCGGAAGGGTAGGGTTGGAGGCGGCGCGAGGGCCCCACACAACAGGGTGGCACGGGGCCCACCCTAGCCGCGCGGCCCAGGCGTGGCGGCGCCTCGTCGCCCCACTTCGTAATTCTTTCGGTCTTCTGGAAGCTTCGTGGAAAAATAAGACCCTGGGCGTTGATTTCGTCCAATTCCGAGAATATTTCCTTTGTAGGATTTCTGAAACCAAAAACAGCAGAAAACAACAACTGGCTCTTCGGTATCTTGTCAATAGGTTAGTGCCGGAAAATGCATAAATATGACATAAAGTGTGTATAAAACATGTGAGTATCATCATAAAAGTAGCATGGAACATAAGAAATTATAGATACGTTTGAGACGTATCAAGCATCCCCAAGCTTAGTTCCTACTCGCCCTCGAGTAGGTAAACGATAACAAAGATAATTTCTGAAGTGACATGCTATCATAATCTTGATCAATACTATTGTAAAGCATATGTAATGAATGAAGTGATTCGAAGCAATGGTAAAGACAATGATTAAACAACTGAATCATATAACAAAGACTTTTCATGAATAGTACTTTTAAGACAAGCATCAATAAAACTTGCATAGGAGTTAACTCATAAAGCAATAGATTCTTAGCAGAAAGTTTTGAAGCAACACAAAGGAAGATATAAGTTTTAGCAGTTGCTTTCAACTTCAACATGTTTATCTCATGGATAATTGTCAACACAAAGTAATATGATGAATGCAAATAAGCAAATATGTAGGAATCAATGCACACAGTTGACACAAGTGTTTGCTTCTAAGACAGAAAGAAGTAGGTAAACTGACTCAACATAAAAGTAAAAGAAAGGCCCTTCGCAGAGGGAAGCAGGGATAAAATCATGTGCTAGAGCTTTTCAAGTTTTGAAATCATAAAGAGAGCATAAAAGTAAAATTTTGAGAGGTGTTTGTTGTTGTCAACGAATGGTAGTGGGCACTCTTACTCCCTTGCCAAGCAGACTTTCAAAGAGCGGCTCCCATGAAGGACGTTATCTCTACCACCAAGGTAGATCATCCCTCTTCTCTTTTGTTTACACATGTACTTTAGTGTAGTTTATTTTATTTTTGGGTGACACTCCTTCCAACCTTTGCTTTCACAAGCCATGGCTAACCGAATCCTCGGGTTCCTTCCAACAATCACATACCATGAAGGAGTGTCTATTTATTTTAGTTTTATTTAGGTGACACTCCTCCCCACCTTTGCTTTCTCAAGCCATGGCTAACCGAATCCTCGGGTGCCTTCCAACCTTTCACATACCATGGAGGAGTGTCCATTTGCAAAATTAAGTTGCTTACTGATGAATCAGAGCAAAACATGTGAAGAAAATTATTAATGAAAGTTAATTAATTGGGGCTGGGAACCCCGTTGCCGGCTCTTTTTGCAAAATTATTGGATAAGCGGATGAAGCCACTAGTCCATTGGTGAAAGCTGCCCAACAAGATTGAAAGATAAAACACCACATACTTCCTCATGAGTTATAAAACATTGACAAAAATAAGAGATAATAAATTTTGAATTGTTTAAAGTTAGCACATGAAGTATTTACTTGGAATGGCAGAGAAATACCATGTAGTAGGTAGGTATGGTGGACACAAATGGCATAGTTTTTGGCTCAAGGATTTGGATGCACGAGAAGTATTCCCTCTCAATACAAGGCTTAGGCTAGCAAGGTTATTTGAAGCAAACACAAGTATGAACCGGTACAGCAAAACTTACATAAGAACATATTGCAAGCATTGTAAGACTCTACACTGTATTCCTTTTTGTTCAAACCCTCACCAGAAAATATATAGACTTTAGAGAGACCAATCATGCAAACCAAATGTCAACAAGCTCTACAACATTTCTTCATTAATAGGTGCAAAGTACATGATGCAAGAGCTTAAACATGATCTATATGAGCACAACAATTGCCAAGTATCAAATTATTCAAGACATTATACCAATTACCACATGCAGCATTTTCTGTTTCCAACCATATAACAATTAACAAAGCAGTTTCAACCTTCGCCATGGACATTAATAATAAAGCTAAGAACATATGTGTTCATATGCAACAGCGGAGCGTGTCTCTCTCCCACACAAAGAATGCTAGGATCCAATTTTATTCAAACAAAACAAAAACAAGAGCATAAAGACGCTCCAAGTAAAGCACATAAGATGTGACGGAATAAAAATATAGTTTCACTAGAGGTGACCTGATAAGTTGTCGATGAAGAAGGAGATGCCTTGTGCATCCCCAAGCTTAGATGCTTGAGTCTTCTTGAAATATGCAGGGATGAACCACGGGGGCATCCCCAAGCTTAGATTTTTCACTCTTCTTGATCCTATTGTATCATCCTCCTCTCTTGATCCTTGAAAACTTCCTCCACACCAAACTCAAAACAAACTCATTAGAGGGTTAGTGTATAATCAAAAATTCACATGTTCAGAGGTGACATAATCATTCTTAAAACTTCTGGACATTGCACAAAGCTACTGAAAGTTAATGGAACAAAGAAATCCATCAAACATAGCAAAACAGGCAATGCGAAATAAAAGGCAGAATCTGTCAAAACAGAACATTCTGTAAATACGAATTTTTCTGGGGCACTTAACTTGCTCAGATGAAAATGCTCAAATTTAATGAAAGTTGCGTACATATCTGAGGATCACGCACGTAAATTGGCAGATTTTTCTGAGTTACCTACAGAGAATACTACTCAAATTCGTGACAGCAAGAAATCTGTTTCTGCGCAGTAATCCAAATCCAGTATCATCTTTACTATCAAAGACTTTACTTGGCACAACAATGCGATAAAATAAAGATAAGGAGAGGTTGCTACAGTAGTAAAAACTTCCAAGACTCAAATATAAAACAAAAGTGCAGAAGTAAAATAATGGGTTGTCTCCTATAAGCGCTTTTCTTTAACGCCTTTCAGCTAGGCGCAGAAAGTGTGAATCAAGTATTATCAAGAGACAAAGCATCAACAGAGAGGTTTGGAGTTTTCTCAACTATGCATTGTATCTTATCTATGTAAGTTTCAGAGGCTCCTTTTTCATTACTCTTAGGCTTGCTATTCTCATCAAACAAATTTTCAGGAACAATCCAATCAAAATTCTTTTCTAGTGCCTCGCACATTCCTAAGAGCTTGCAAGGTATTGATGTTTTAATCTCCCCCTCACAATTAACTTTATTAGTATACTTTAATCTATCTTTTTCCATCTTTTCAAGGGTATTAGCAAAATTGGTATAAAAGCCAAGCATCTTATGTTTAATAAAGACTTTTCTAGCTTCTCTAGCTACATCACCAAATTCTTTAAGAAGGGTTTCTAAAACAAAATCTTTCTTTTCTCCTTCTTCCATATCACCTAGTGTAAGAAACATATGTTGCATTATAGGGTTGAGATTAACAAATCTAGCTTCTAACATGTGTACTAAAGAAGCAACAGCAATTTCATAAGTAGGAGCAAGTTCTACCAAGTGTCTATCTTCAAAATCGTCAACGGTACTAACATGAGTAAAGAATTCTTCTATATTATCCCTTCCAATGATAGACCCTCGTCCTACTGGTATGTCTTTCAGAGTGAACTTAGGAGGAAACATGATGAAATAAGTAAAGTAATTGCAAGTAACTAATTTGTTTGTGTTTTTAATATGGAGAACGCAAACAAGACAGTAAATAAAGTAAAGCAAGTAACTAATTTTTTTGTATTTTGATATAAGAAAGAAAATAAAGAAGTAAATAAAATAAAGTAAAGCAAGACAAAAACAAAGTAAAGAGATTGGAAGTGAGAGACTCCCCTTGCAGCGTGTCTTGATCTCCCCGGCAACGGCGCCAGAAATTTATTTGCTCGCATGCAGTTGACGTGGGAGTTAGAAATCTCTGTGGTGTAATTTTCCTTCACTTCCCCGGCAACGGCGCCAGAAATTTAGCTTGTTGGCGCGTAAAGCACACGCCCGTTGGGAACCCCAAGTGGAAGGTGTGATGCGTACAGCAGCAAGTTTCCCTCAGTAAGAAACCAAGGTTTTTGAACCAGTAGGAGTCAAGGAGCACGTGAAGGTTGTTGGTGACGGAGTGTAGTGCGGCACAACACCAGGGATTCCGGCGCCAACGTGGAACCTGCACAACACAATCCAAATACTTTGCCCCAACTTAACAGTGAGGTTGTCAATCTCACCGGCTTGGTGTAACAAAGGATTAAATGTATGGTGTGGAAAATGATGTTTTTTTTTGCAAAGAACAGTAAAGAACAATGATTGCTGTAGATTGTATTCAGATGTAAAAGAATGGACCGGGGTCCACAGTTCACTAGTGGTGTCTCTCCAATAAGAAATAGCATGTTGGGTGAAAAAATTACAGTTGGGCAATTGACAAATAAAGAGGGCATAACAATGCACATACATATCATGATGAGTAGTGTGAAATTCAATTGGGCATTACGACAAAGTACATAGACCGCTATCCAGCATGCATCTATGCCTAAAAATTCCACCTTCAGGTTAGCATCTCGCACCCCTTCCAAGTATTAAGTTGCAAACAACATGACAATTGCATTAAGTATGGTGCGTAATGTAATCAACACAAATATCCTTAGACAAAGCATTGATGTTTTATCCCTAGTAGAAACAAGACATCCACAACCTTAGAACTTTCCGTCACATCGTCCTGCATTAAATGGAGGCATGAACCCACTATCGAGCATTAATACTCCCTCTTGGAGTTACAAGTATCAACTTGGCCAGAGCCTCTACTAGCAACGGAGAGCATGCAAGATCATAAACAACACATATATGATAGATTGATAATCAACATAACATAGTATTCCATATTCATTGGATCCCAACAAACACAACATGTAGCATTACAAATAGATGATCTTGATCATGTTAGGCAGCTCACAAGATCGAACAATGATAGCACATGAGGAGAAGACGACCATCTAGCTACTGCTATGGACCCATAGTCCAGGGGTGAACTACTCACACATCAATCCGGAGGCGATCATGGTGATGAAGAGTCCTCCGGGAGATGATTCCCCTCTCCGGCAGGGTGCCGGATGCGATCTCCCGAATCCCCTCGAGATGGGATTGGCGGCGGCGGCGTCTCTGGAAGGTTTTCCGTATCGTGGCTCTCGGTACTGGGGTTTTCGCGACGAAGGCTTTAAGTAGGCGGAAGGGTAGGGTTGGAGGCGGCGCGAGGGCCCCACACAACAGGGCGGCACGGGGCCCACCCTGGCCGCGCGGCCCTGGCGTGGCGGCGCCTCGTCGCCCCACTTCGTAATTCTTTCGGTCTTCTGGAAGCTTCGTGGAAAAATAAGACACTGGGCGTTGATTTCGTCCAATTCCGAGAATATTTCCTTTGTAGGATTTCTGAAACCAAAAGCAGCAGAAAACAGCAACTGGCTCTTCGGCATCTTGTCAATAGGTTAGTGCCGGAAAATGCATAAATATGACATAAAGTGTGTATAAAACATGTGAGTATCATCATAAAAGTAGCATGGAACATAAGAAATTATAGATACGTTTGAGACGTATCAAGCATCAGATGGATATGCATCCTCACCATCAGTGTCATAGTCATCATCTTCTGGAGCATTAGGATCAACATCATCTCCAGTCTCATACTCATTGTCCTCATTGATAACCATAACTTTGCGGTTAGGACAATCTCGCTTGAAGTGACCCTTACCACCACATGTATGACAAGACATATCACGGTTGCGCGCAGTAGACATGCTAGAACCACTCGTACTTGCAGTAGATTCGGACTTCTTTGCGTTGGACACATTTGAGACCGGCTTGCTAGGCGGAGTAGAGTAAGGGGCGGAGCGCGTCGATGGCGCCGGCGCCGTAGGTGGGGGCGCGCAAGGCATGAAGCGCCCAGCTCCCGTAGCACGACCTTTAACCTTCGCTTCTTCAGCCATTTGTGATTCAGCTTCTCTTGCATGATGTAACAATTGATCATATTGGTGTAATTGTAGTGATGAACAATGCGTTTGATATCATACTTCAATCCATTGAGAAAACGCTGCATTTTCATCTCTAGAGACTCACGGACACGGCCACACTTCATAAGCATCTCCATCTCCATGTAGTATTCATCCACAGTCTTCACACCTTGCCTCAATAGGGTCAACTTATCATATATTGTACGCAAATAATTAGTGGGTACGAAATGAGAATTCATCGCCTCCTTCATAGCACGCCATGTGATAATAGGTGGCTCACCATCCTCCTGTCGATGAACAAGTGCATCCCACCAACGCAATGCATAGCCATCAAATTCGGAAGAAGCAAGCTTGATCTTCCTATCTTCAGTGTAATTCGGATGTAAGCGCCATAGCTTCTCAATCTTGAGCTCCCAAGTGAGGCATTCTTCAACATCAGCTCCTCCTTCAAACTTGGGTATGGAGAATTTGGGCTTACCCAATCCATCATCCTCATCAAGTCCACGACCATGGCGTCCAAGTTCAGCCCAACCACGAGGACAGTTACCACATCCAACACCACGACCAACACCAGGTGCTTCATCCTGAAGATCGGGTTCTTCATCCTCTTGTTGATGTTGGTTTGTAAGATTCTCAACAGACATTTGCAAGACTTGAAGAGTGCGCTGGATATCTGTCATTTGATCTTTCATAGTATTGACGGTCTCACTAGTAGCATCCAGCTTCTGGGAGATCCCTTGGACCGTCCCCCTAAGCACATCATCCTGAGTGCGGAATACACGTCGCATCTCATTACGAAGAGCTTCATACTCCCTCCATGTGATGATATCTGCTGAATCCTTGTTTTCCTGGTTAACAAGTTTTTTATCACTAGCAGACATGATTAGTAGGTTAGTGCACTAAATCAAAAATATATGGTGGTACTCTCACAACTCACTCAAAAACTGATAAGAAAATGAGATCTTACCGTTCCAAAGTAAATTAGTGTTACTTACCACTTGTAGGAAAAACTAGTGCACGGATGTAGCGAAGCGAATATCAAGGGTATAAGAACAATCACACGACAAAGCAGGATATATGTGGGGTTGTAGGTAGGCTACCTATTTGCATCAATAACAAGCTCTAGCGCTGACCGTAGACAACCAAAGATACTCACACAAGGCGATAAATGTGGCAATGCAACTATATGGAGGAAAGGTTGCAATGCACGCGAGAGACACTAGCAAAGCTCAACGAAACAGGCATAAGATTGCTCAACTACAGGTGCAGAAAAGTAAACTAGGCCTTCACTTGATCTTACTAGCACTTGACACTTTGTCTTTTTGGATTTTCTTTTTGTAACGCAGCTATGTAGCTCTTTTTGCTTCTTTTCTATTTTCTATTTTTTTTTTGATTTTATGACACAACTCCTTGATAACACAACCAACAAAAGTATGCAAATCACCAAAACCCTAATGAGCAGCCTGTCGAGCAGTAAAACTAGTCTCTTCTGGGGAAGTTACTAGTTACTTATATCGATAGGCTGTGTCTATGGTTGGGAACAAGCACACTGTACGCTATGTGGACTCGGAGTAACAAAAACTGAAACTAGATGATAGCGGAGACTCAAACCCTAACAATACTAGATGGAAGAAAAAGATACGCAAAAACAACTACGAAAAGAAACTAAAACTTGAAATTAGTGCAATCTAAAGCTATGGCAAACCCTAACCCTAATATTTTTGGCTTTTTATGGATAGGAAAACACTCACAACTCAACTATGGGGTGGATTGTGGATGGCTTACCGAGGAAACCCGAGAATCTGATACCAAGATGATATGGGGTGGCCCGATCTTCTCAGTAAGCAACATTGGTGATGATGATCACGGGATGAACACAGCGGACGGACACGACGATGTAGTGGATGATAACTTGTATGACACAACGAGATCTCTCGATTGGTCCCTGTCGCCAATGCCACAGCTCTCAACCCTGCAAGATATTCGCAACTCCACACACTTGCGCACGTAGCCGCCGACCACGAAGCGGTAAGTTGCAACCTTCTAATTCCCAATGGAACAGCAGATCACACAAGACTTTTTCAGGGGTTCAACACCAAATTGATGCAATATGGAGTTGAGATTCAATAGAGTTGCAAGGCAAACAACTATGAACTAGGGTTTATCTTAAACGTGTTCTAAAGAAACTTTGGGGGCGTCCTGGGCACTTATATAGGAGTTCAGGACGACCTCAGGTCAAAAAAGTACGAAAATAACCGACCCAAAATAGATCTGGTCGAGACAGACTCGGACTCGTCCGGCCTGAGATCCGGTCGACCGGGCCTGGGACCGGGCGGTCCGGTCTGGACCGGGCCTAGCGCCGGGTGGCGACCGGGTGGCCTTCTAGGCTTACTGGATAGTGCCCGGCTGGCACAAGTTCAGGGCCCGGTTGAAACCGGATGAATCCGGCGTGGGGTCCGGTCGGACCGGCCCTGGGACCGGGCGGCCCGGCGGTACGGCCGGTTGACCGGTCCTGGCGCCGACTGGAACATATCCTCCTCTCGCGCATGCCTCCCGCTCCTCCCTCGCGCGTCCATGGGATGTCTTCACGTCCAGCTCCATGTCCAGCTTCATGTCCATCTTCTGGTCCAGCTGCTCCTCTCCTCCTCGTGCGATGCTTGGTTCCTCCTCATACCTGATCATACATAAGTAATACGACTTAGGCAGTATAAAGTTCTCATCGATCAAAGTATCATTTAGAAACAAGTTCACCTGTTGTTTGAGTAGCTTCGCACGAGCTCGTGTCATTGGTCCAATCCTGACTTCATTGGACTTGAGCTTCACAGCAGGATCTTCTTCTTGTAATGAAGGAGATAGTAGTGAGGTAGGGATGTCCTCATCAGCATCTCTTCTGCATTAGATTGTGATGTGAAGGATTCTGCACTACATATGATCCTGTGAGGTTACAAATAAAGGACTTACTTGTGTTGTCACGGGAGCCCCAAGTGCACTCCTAGTTTTGTGTTCTATGCTTGCTGATTAAAGTGAAAGCAAGAAGAAATTGCTTCATACTGTGTCAGTTTGGGTATTCTTTGGCTGCATCCAGTTGGTTGCTTGAGTGCCAGTCGCGGCCGGAGTGTGTCGCGTTTGATTCAGCAGGATTCTCTTCGTTAAGCAATTCATCACCATCCCGTGCAGCAGCAGCACATGCTCGTCCCCAACTGGAATTTGTGATTTCTGCTCTGTATCAAGCTACCTGTGACAAGCAGATAAGTTACTCGAGCAGTCCTCTAGCTAGTTTGATCTAGAAAGTGTTTGTTGTATTTTTATCAGTCCAAACTGCTGCAGTCTCTTTTGTCTGGCATCACCCATATCTTTCTTGGAACAAGCTAAATTGATTTGTTCTTCTGTAGAGCCTTGTTCTGAGCCAGGGGAGATAATATGCAGAAATCCATTGAAAATATGTAATGTAAAATACTTGGCAGGATGTGTGAAATGCAACAACAACTAAAGATGGTCATGTTTTCAAGCATAGACCCGAGCCTAACCTCGTTAAATTATTTGACATGTTAGAACTGTCAATGAAGGAACAGATTGAAGCTATGACCACCATTATTAAGAGAGATCAAGTTAGAAACAAAACCAGGATAATATGTGACTATTGTAAAAGGCCGGGACATATCAAGAGAAATTGTTTTGAACTAGTGGGGTATCCCGCTGGGTGGCAGGCGCGACAACATAATAAGTCCTTGGCTAATGGTAGTACTGAAAGGAGACAGAGCAATGTGCACTTCACTTCAGCTGTATCTACTAGTAAACAATCTGGAAAAGTCGCTAAAACTCTTGAAGAATACAAGTGTAAGTTCATGTCTGCCTCTGATGATGGTTTTGTTAAACATTGTAATATGAGTCCAACATCTGTATGCCTATGATGTGGGGCTATTTCCATCGTATATAAGATGCATACGAGCCCCATTGTGGGGTTATCGTTTCCGCCAAATATCGCATGTGGTATCAGAGCGACCCTCTGTTCCGTGACCTAGCCACCGCACGCCACCGCCGCCTTCTGGCCGCCGCCGCCGCATGCCGCAAACCCAGGAAAAATCTGCCGCCGCCTGCTGCGCCTAGCCTCGCCGCACGCCGCTGCAGTTCACGACACGACTACGACTACGACTTGCCGCAGCTGCCGCTTTTCCAAGCCGCCGCCGCCTACGACTCGACGACCAAAAACCGCCGCCTGTCACGCTGATCCCGCCGCACGCCGACTCTACGACCCTCTGCCGCTGTCTGCCGCTGCCCAAGAGCTGCTGCACACCGCCGCCGACACACACAAACAACAGACCCTGAAAAACTCTAGATCGAAAATCTGTCCATGATGTCCTCCTCGTCGACTTTGTCTTCGCTTGCCACCAACCTTTGACCGTCGCCATCACAGAAGTTGAGTCGTGACAACATGCTGTTCTGGAAAGCTCTCGTGTTTCCCCGCCTGCGATGTGCACTTGCCTTCGGTCTCCTCGACGGCACGGACGTAGCTCCGCAAAAGATGCTGGAAGCCACGGATGATGTTGGGAAGAAGCTCTCCGTGCCAAACCCTGAGTATGCAACCTGGGTTGTGCGGGATCAGTTCGTGCAAGGGTGGCTCAAAGATTCACTCTCGCTGGACATCCTCGCACACGTGCTCGATAAGATCTCCACCGCTGAGACCTGGGCCACGATCGCAGCCATGTTCGCTAGCGCCTCCAGCGCAAAGATGTCTCATCTGCGGACTGCGCTCAACACCACCAAGAAGAAGGAGATGACTGGGTTCCATTCTGAACTTGCTGCTGCAGGGAAGATCATTGATGATGAAGAGATGATTAGCTACATTACAGCTGGGCTTGGTGGTGCCTATAACTCGCTGGTTGACAGGGTTGATCACACCCCCGGCATTACACTTGATGATGTGATGCATCAAATCAGCGCGTTTGACATGCGCCAGACTTTTCTTGCTGATAGCTCTGACTCTGACACCCCCTTTGTGTCATCAGCCAACCTCAGTAGCCGCCCTTGCAGCACTTTAGTTCCTATTGGTGATTCCCGCTATGAGGCGTCGTGATGAGCCGTGTCGTGATGATAGGCGCCACGATGATAGACGCCGTGATGATTGGCGCCGTGATGATGATAGGTGTCGTGATGATGACAGACGCCGTGATGATAGGCGCCGCGATGAACCGCATTGTGATGATAGGCGTCGTGATGAGCCTCGCCGTGATGATATGCATCGTGATGAGCCACGCCGTGACACTAGGCGTCGTGATGGAGGAGGAAAGGGGCGCCCGGACCTTGCCCCCACTTCATTCGTCGATGTGCGCTGCCATATTTGCACGATATATGGTGACCCTGCCAGTGATTGTTGGTGGTGCTATGGCAATGATGACTCTGATGATGATGGTGACCGTGATAACAAGGCTGCTCAAGCTGCATCCTATGGCATCGACACCAACTGGTACTCCGACACTAGCGCCACGGACCACATTACTGGTGCGCTGAACAAGCTCACCACCCATGACAAGTACCAGGGGTGTGACCGTGTGCACTGCAGACGTCAATGCTATGAAAATCAGTCACATTGGTCATTCAATTTTGCATACCCCTTATAGTTCTCTACATCTTAAAAACATCCTTCATGTTCCTAGTGCATCTAAAAATCTGTTGTCTGTTCATAAGCTTACACTTGATAATCACGTCTTTATTGAGTTTCATCCTTTCTTCTTTTCGATAAAGGACCTGGACACGAGAAGAATTATGTTTAAAGGCCCCTGTCAAGGTGTTCTCTACCCGCTAGTGCCTTTCTCTGCCGGGTCGCCTCCCAAGCAAGTTTTCAGTACAATAAAGCTGCCATCCTCTACATGGCATCGTCGTCTAGGACATCCGTCTTCTTTTGTGGTTCAACAGATTATTAGGAAGCATAAACTATCCCACACCCCTGAAATAAATCCTTATATTTGTGATGCTTGTCAACTCGCTAAGAGTCACCAGTTGCCATATCTTGTGTCTACCAGTGTTTCCACTGTTCTTTTGGTGCAATTTTTTTCTGATGTATGGGGTCCAACACCTGCCTCTGTTGGCAAACATGAATATTATGTAAGCTTCATTGATGATTTTTGCAAGTTTACATGAATATATCTTCTTAAGAAGCGCTCTGATGTCTATCAATTTTTCCTAAATTTCCAACAGCTAGTTGAGCGTAAATTTGGTACTCCCTCCGGTTCATATTAATTGACTCTAATATGGATGTATCTAGAACTAAAATGTGTCTAGATACATCTATATTGAAGTCAATTAATATGAATCGGAGGGAGTAGGAAAATCATTACTATGCAAACTGATTGGGGTGGTGAATATGAGAAACTCCACGGTTTTTTCCAGAAAGTAGGCATCACGCACCATGTCTCGTGTCCTTATGCACATCAACAAAACGGTTCTGCTGAGCGCAAACATCGCCATATTGTTGAAGTTGGTCTTGCCTTACTAGCTAATGCCTCTATGCCGTTAAAATTCTGGGATGAAGCCTTTCTTACAGCAACATTCCTCATTAATCTTCTTCCTAGCAAGGTGATTAATTTTGACACCCCCACAGAGCGTCTTCTTGGTGCTTCTCCTAACTATGAATCTTTGTGTATTTTTGGTTATGCTTGTTGGCCTAACCTACGCCCATACAACAAAAGAAAAATGCTTTCCGGTCTATTAGGTGTGTTTCTTGGATATAGCTCACATCACAAAGGAGTCAAATGCCTTGATACTACCACTGGCCGTGTCTATATTTCTAGGAATGTCGTGTTTGATGAGAGTGTTTTTCCTTTTGCTACACTTAATCCTAATGCTGGTAGATGACTCCAAAAAGATATCCTCCTTTTACCCATAGATACACTTTCTAGTGTTGGGGATGCAAATATTGATGACTATATGCCACTGCCTATTGTGCCTAATGTTTGTGTTTCAAAACATACTTCTGAAATTGGTGAAAAAAATACTGAACAAGGTGAAGAAAATGGTGCCACTACGGACAAAAAATAGCACTAAAATTGTTGCTGATCCTGCCCGCCACGTGGTTGCTCCAAATCACGAGGAAGATTCTGCATGCAAAGATACCATTGGCCAGGCTGCTCTCGAGGCTGATCCTCCCGCCTCGCCTGCCACACCTGAAACGGAGCAACATGCCGATCCCTAGACGGCCGATCCCCAGGCGGAGCAGCCCGCCGCGTCGCGCGCACGTGCTCTGTCTCCTGCACGGTACGTCTACGTCCGGTTGCGCTACGCATCCCTCACTCCGTCCACAACGCGCGCTCGGTCGCGCTCCGCGTCCTCAGCTGCTCCCCAGCACGTGCTGGCTCGCGCTCCGCGTCCCCGGTACACTACCCCGACATGTCCCAATCCACTTCGCCTGCTTCGACTACTACTCTGTCACCTCGCTCTGCTGACGAGGATGATAGTGGTGTTCATTTTGGTAACTCTGGTGGGGACACCGGAGCTGATGTTGCGCCACCTCCGGCTGAACCTCGGACGCGCTTACAGAAAGGTATATGACAACCAAAAACATACACTGATGGAACTGTTCGTTATGGCTTGCTTACTGCAACAGGTGAACCAAACACACTTGCTGAGGCTCTCCAAGATTCACACGGGCTTACAGCAATGCATGATGAGTATCAGGCACCGATTGAAAGGATCGTATGCCGCACCTAAAGGGGGGGTGAATAGGTGCTAACCAATTTTTAGTTCTTTTTCAATTTAGGCTTGACACAAAGGTAAATTCTCTAGATATGCAACTATGTGAATTTACCTATATGACAAGAAAGTAATTAGATGAATCTAACCCACGGCCTTAAGCCTCACGAGATCCTCGCGATCCCTCCCCCGCATCGATATACCAACGCGGGGTTTAGGTTTCGTCACTCCGGCAGCCCCGCAATTGGCAAACGAGTACAAGGTGCATTTCCCCTAGGCCCCATAAATGGTGAAGTGTCGTGTAATTGACGCTCACACGATTCACCACTAGAAGAATAACACCACCCAACTTAAATATCATAACATTGGAATATTACTCAACCATAATTCACTACTAACAATTAGACTTCACCCATGTCCTCAAGAACTAAGCGAGACTACTCACGTAGACATCATATGGAACATGATCGGAGGGTGATATGATGATGAATAACAATCCGAACATAGACCTTGGTTCAATGGTTTCTACCTCAATAGCATAAACAACAAGTAGAAATCGGCATCGAGAGAGTTTCCTCCTATCAAACAATCAAGATCAAACCCAAATTGCTACGGCCGGTGACGATGTCCGAGCGATGGAGGCGGTGATGATGGTGGAGATGATGATGATGGTGATGGAGATGATGTCCGGATCTTATCCGGGACTCCGAACAAATATTCGAACTCCATTCCATATTCAAATACTACCATTTCAACATCCAACTTTAAGTGTGTCACCCTACGGTTCGTGAACTATGCGGACATGGTTGAGTACTCACTCCGACCAATAACCAATAGCGGGATCTGGAGATACATAATGGCTCCCACATATTCAACGATGACTTTAGTGATCGAATGAACCATTCACATACAATACCAATTCCCTTTGTCTCGCGATATTTTACTTGTCCGAGGTTTGATCTTCGGTATCACTCTATACCTTGTTCAACCTCGTCTCCTGACAAGTACTCTTTACTCGTACCGTGGTATGTGGTCTCTTATAAACTTATTCATATGCTTGCAAGACATTAGTCGACATTCCACCGAGAGGGCCCAGAGTATATCTATCCGTCATCGGGATGGACAAATCCCACTGTTGATCCATATGCCTCAACTCATACTTTCCGGATACTTAATCCCACCTTTATAGCCACCCATTTACGCAGTGGTGTTTGATGTAATCAAAGTACCTTTCCGGTATAAGTGATTTATATGATCTCATGGTCATAAGGACTAGGTAACTATGTATCGAAAGCTTATAGCAAATAACTTAATGACGAGATCTTATGCTACGCTTAAATGGGTGTGTCCATTACATCATTCATACAATGATATAACCTTGTTATTAATAACATCCAATGTTCATGATTATGAAACTAATCATCCATTAATCAACAAGCTAGTTAAGAGGCATACTAGGGACTCTTTGTTGTTTACATATCACACATGTATCAATGTTTCGGTTAATACAATTATAGCATGGTATATAAACATTTATCATAAACATAAAGATATATAATAACCACTTTTATTATTGCCTCTTGGGCATATCTCCAACACCACCTAGTTCCAACAAAAATCTCATTGACTGTAAGTGGGTCTACAGGGTCAAGAAAAATGTTGATGGCACAGTGGAACGATACAAAGCATGATTGGTTGCAAAAGGGTTTAAATAGAGGTATGGTATTGACTATGAGGACACTTTCAGTCCTGTTCTTAAAGCTGCAACTGTTAGACTTGTTCTTTCTATTTCTGTGTCTCAAGGGTGGAGTCTAAGACAGCTAGATGTCAAGGACACGTTTCTTCATGGCGTTCTGGACGAGGAAGTGTATACTGGACAAGTCTCCGTATGATCTGAAGCAGGCACCCCGAGCATGGTATGCAAGACTAAGTTCCAAGTTACAAGACCTGGGTTTTGTTCCTTCAAAGGCTGATACATCTCTCTTTCTATACAACAAAAAAGGTATCACTATGTTTATGTTGATATATGTTGATGATATAATTGTTGCCAGCTCATCAAATGAAGCAACCTCATTTTTACTTCACAACTTGAGTGCACTAAAGGACCTTGGTGAATTACATTTCTTTTTCGGTATTGAAGTCAAGAAGTGTTCTAATGGAATTGTTTTGACACAAGAATAGTATGCAAAAGACTTACTCAAGAAAGTTGGGATGTTCCAATGCACGACGTGCCCGACGACACTCTCTGTAAGCACAAGTTATCTCTGCAAGATGGAATACCTCTTGGCTCTGAGGACAGCACAAATTATCGAAGTGTAGTTGGTGCTTTGCAATATTTAACCTTGACAAGACCTGATTTATCCTTTTATGTTAAGAAGGTTTGTCGGTATCTCCATGCTCCTACTACTGCACACTGGACAGCCGTAAAGCGCATTCTGAGATATATACAGGGTACAGTATAGATTGGCTTAACTTTTTAAAGATCTTCATCCACTCTTCTTAGTGTGTTTTCAGATGCAAACTGGGCAAGTGATATTGATGACGGGCGTTCCACTGGTGGTTTTGCGGTTTTATTTGGCCCAAACTTAATCTCATGGAGTGCAAGAAAATAGGCCACTGTATCTCGATCTAGCACTGAAGCATAATACAAAGCACTAGCAAATGCAACAACTGAGTTGATTCGGGTGGAAAAACTGGTTCAAGAATTAGGTGTGCCACTCAAGCAACGTCCATGCCTTTGGTGTGATAATCTTGGAGTAACATATCTTTCAGTGAATCCAGTTTTCCATGCCAGGACGAAACATATAGAAATTGATTTTCATTTTGTTCGAGAAAGAGTGGCAGAAAGACTTATTGATATTAAGTTTATTTCCACAAAGGACCAGGTTGCAGATGGTTTTACCAAGAATTTAGGTGAAAAGGATCTAGATAAGTTTAAGCGTAATCCCAACCTCACTCCAGGTTTAGATTAAGGAAGGGTGTTAAACCTTATAATGCTTTGTACAATACCGGTATAGAGTAGTACTCTACTTGGCATTGTACCTCCTTGTATTTCCATGTGTAGGGCTTTTCTACACCTATATAAACATGCAACTTGGCCCAGGCAGAGGCTACGGTTCTACCCTACACAACTAACAATACTAACCATTGGATCCAATCATAATATTCTCTATCCTAACGGTGGTATAAGATACCATAAAACTAGATTAGAATATATGATGAGAGTGGAGAACAACTTCATTTCCATGCATTTGAAGAGATACTACATAGGAAAATGATGCATATCCTTCGGAGCATGGCCGTCTCGCAACCTCCGGCTCCCGCGCAAAACATGTTCCTCGTTGTCACCCGCACAACACGTCCTAGGCGGGTCATACACACCGTATCTCCTCCAATTTCCCTTCCTTTCTCCTACCTCACTTCCTATTCCCGTGGACTTCCATGGCCGGTGTGGCTTCCAGATCTCCGGTGGTTGCCCCGCGCCTGCCCAATCTCTAGCCGCCGCCCAGTGGAGCACCTTCTCCATCGTATCCACCTCTGGTAGTTCCTATGCACCGCCTCCTCCCCTACATCATGAAGGTTTGGATGCGCCCTGCGTATCCACCAGCATCCCACACCTCCTTGCTGGTTGCACAACGTCGCCTCGGCCCCTCACACGCAAACTGTTGCACCGCCATGTTGTGCTCCGTCGCGCGCCGCAATTTCCATTGGGAGGCCTCGATCTTGTCGCTCCTGCTCGTCGTGGGCGGCGACGGCGGCTGCAACAAGGTGCCTAAGAGGGCCCCGCACATTGCGGAGGCTGGAGGCATCGGTTGAGCTGCGTGTGTGTGGCGGCAGAAGGTGGCACCTCGGCGGTCAAGCTACATATCAAGATCTCACTAGTGGTGTTGCTCGAATGGCAGTGGTGCTTCCATGGGAGGGCGGTGGTGCTGCTTGGGATGGGTTGCGGTGATGCGAATGTTGGTATCCGGCATGCGGCGGCCAATGGTGATTCAAACGGTGTTCGTCGGTGCTCCGAATGAAGGGTGGTGATGCTTCCACAGGAGGGTGTGATGCATGTAAAATACATACATGAACTTCGTAGTTTATTGTATTAAAATCTTTATTATATTGCAACTTTATCATATTCATTGCGAGTAACTTATTAATAATTGCAAAAGTGCACAAGTTCTTGTTTTATACTTTTTTGTGTACTAAATAGGTAAATATGGAAGGAAACTGGTCATCATGACAAAATATGGAGTTTCCTGACATCTATCCGTGTAGTACTTTTTTCGAAGATGGCCCAGATAGACCCTGACGACAGCATCAAATTAAGAAGTGTCAGTTGACAAAGTTGTGGGGAATTTTATTCTCTTTCTTTTAGACATAAAATTTTCCCCAATCGAAGTCTGGATGCCCCGTAGTGGACATATTATTGAAGGGTAAAAAAGTCAGTTTCGGGAACCCGAAAATATGTCACGTGATTGACTCAAACTCCTTTTATATTTGGGGATTTCGGCCAAGAGAAGACTTGATGGACTCATAAAGAACATAGGAGAGACCTAGGAAGGTTATAAATATGCTCAAGAGCCCTTGGATCAAAGGGGTGTCCATCCTATTGTAAGATTGTACCTCCACCAGTATATATTGAGAGGAAACCCTACTTTTGTAGGCATCCACCCATAGCCACGAAATTCCCCTCCTTGACAGCCGTCAAGGAGAGGGAAAATATTCTCCACACCAACACAAAGTCCAAGTAAGAAGAAGGGGCAAGGGGTCGCTTCCCCCAAGGGCATCCACCGCCCATAGGGAGCTGCCGCCGCCGCCTCCTAGCTTTGCATAGAACGCCATATAAGTGGGTTATAGGGCTTTAGAGAATAGATAGCTTACCTTCGGCTCCTCATGGGTTCAACACTCAAATACTTATCAAATTATATTGTGGTGATCCTCTGCACTTGGGGGTTATCAAGATACTTTTCTGGCGTTGTTGCCGAGGAGTATAGAGCTTGGCTTTTATTCTTGTTTGCATTGCTAGTTTACTTTGAGTACCTTGCATGCCTGCTGATTTGTCTCAGATTTTGGCTTTGAAAGAGGTGCTCCATAGATTTACCTTATCTACTGGCTTGAAGATTAACTATCACAAATCCAGTATGGTACCTATCAATGTTCCAATGGATGTTTTGAAAGAGCTGTCTGAGGCTTTTGGTTGTCAGATAGCATCTCTGCCTTTTACATATTTAGGTTTGCCTATGGGGACAACAAAGCCAAAGATAAATGATCTTGCTCCTATAGTCACTAGATTGGAGAGAAGGTTGACTTCTATATCTAGTTTCTTATCCCAAGGAGCAAGGTTTCAACTGGTAGATTCAGCTTTGCCATCCATGTCTACCTTCTTTTTATGTTCTTTGGAGCTACCACCTGGTATAATTAAGCAACTGGATAGAATCTTGAGACAATGTTTATGGAGAGATAATATTGATACTCCTAAACAATCTCTTGCTGCTTGGGATATGCTGTGTAAGCCAAAGCATAAAGGAGGAGTGGGTATAGTAAATTTTCATAAGCGTAATGAAGCTCTTCTGATGAAACATCTTGATAAATTCTATAATCATGCTGATGTGCCATGGGTAAGTTTGATCTGGCAAGCTTATTATGAAGACTCTGCACCCCAATCTGAGAAGCTTTGTGGTTCTTTTTGGTGGAGGGATGTTTGCAAGTTGTTGGACAAATACAGAGATATATCCACTATTCTACCTGGTAAGGGTAATACCTTTCTTTTTTGGAGGGATTCTTGGTTGTTTGATGGTTCAGTGCAACCTCTAGAGCAAAGGTTTTCAAGATTGCACTCTTATGCAAAAGATCCAAATTTAACAGCCAAGCAAGTATATGATTGCCCAACCTTTGCAGAATTGTTCCATCTACCTTTATCTGTCCAGGCATATGAGGAGTTTCAAAAGGTGGCTGAGATAATGAGAGTGTCCCCTTTATCTGTGGCTGAGGATGTTTGGCAATATAAATGGGGAATGTCTTTCACTGCTGCCAGATATTATCAGCATTTGTTTAATTTCAGACATAACTGTAATGCCAGTCTTTCAGTGGATTTGGAAATACTCTTGTATAATGAAGCACAAATTTTTTGCATGGTTGCTTCTCAATGATAGAATAAACACACGAGATATGTTGAAACGAAGGAATTGGAAAGTTACAGAGGACACTCATTGCGCGTTGTGTCCAGGGAGGCAGTATGAGGACAGAATTCACTTATTTTTTGAATGTAACTTCAGTCAAAGGGTCTGGAACTATTTGCAAATCAATTGGGCTGGTGGTCAAGATGTGCAAAGGATTTTTTCAGAGGCTAAACGGAGTTTTGGTAAACCATTCTTCATGGAGATAGTCATTTTAGCCTGCTGGAACATTTGGAAGCAAAGAAATGGACTAATTTTTCAGGGGGAGAGGCCTAGTTTTCTAGGCTTGAGCGTAGGGTTTTCTTTCTTTTTTCTTTTTCTTTGATCTTGTTTGTACATATATGTTAAAGTTTGTAATAAATTGCTGTGGGGCTTTTTGCCTCACAGTCTTCCCCTTCAAAAAAAATTAAAACCATAAAAAATTATTAGATAATGGAAGATGCTATGGATATTTCTCGTGAGTCCCGCAAATATATGAAGGATATGCTAGACAACTATGTTAGAAGCTTGAATATTCCCTTTTGTACTAATATTTTGAATGCAAGAAATTATGTTGAGAGTGCCAAGGAAGAACAAGATAAGGAGGATGACAAAAGCATAAGCTTGGGTATTCCCATGCAACCCCAAGAACAGGACAAAGAAGAACAAGTGGAGGAAGAATGGAGTAGCTATCCATCTCCAACTCCCAAAAATGGCAACACACAAATTCATGTGAACACCCCTTCTTATAATATTGACGATGATTCTCTATGTGATATAAGTTTTTTCTAATTTATGGAAGGATCATGATGATGGAAAAGAAATAGAGGATACCATAAGCTCATTAGATGATTTGTCTTTATGTGGTGATTCTATTCACAACTATGTTATTGAGTCTAGTTTTGATGCTTGCAAATATTATGAAAAAGGAAGAAATAAAAGCCCTATTTATGTTTCCATGTTATTTAAAATCAAAGATACTGGTCATTATATGCATTGGATACCATTAAGTTGCTGTAATTCATATATAAAATACCAATCATAGGAAGAGAGTTAGACTTAAAAGTTAATGGTTTCAAATCTTGTGGTGTGCTCCATATGCTTTCAAATAAAATTTAATTTGAGCACACCTTTATGTCCTTATTAAATTTTTAAATAACTTTCCTTATTATACATAGTAATTACTTTATAATTTTTAATAAATTAAAAATAAACTATGGAAGAGTAAATGAGAAGGATGAGCAACGAAGAAGTTGCGGTCGACCTTGAGCATGTGTTGTTCATTCCAATGAAACCATTGCAAAGTCTATATCATTAGAAGTCTTCCTACACTAAAACAAAATAAAAATATTTTTTCCTTTCCTTATATGTTAGCTTCTTGAATAAAATGGTTTCCCAATAATTACTATAGTTTCCATCTTGGTAGAAATTATCATATCATTTGTTTACAGAACTAACCATTTTGTAAGAATTGAAGTATCATGGAGATGAAAATATTTATCTGTTTGAGATGCGTAACATGATATGATGAGGAAGAAGTAGATGACCATAATTAACAAGATCATAATCTTGGGGATGCCCATCTATGCCCTTCTTCTTTCAAATATCTCAACTAAATCATTTCAAACTCATGTTCTAGTTTTATCTTCATGATCCCTTTTAAATGTTTGCAGGGACCATGTTTTAATTTACCTTTATTTTTTTAGTTATTCCTATCCATGCTTGATGTTGCAATATAGTTTATTTTTAGTTTACTCTCTGGTTTCTAAAATAAAGTACCAAGTTTAACCCATTTGTATGTTGGAAGTTGTCAAACAAAATTGGAGTTGTTGATTTCTGCGCTGCTATTTTTAGTGCACGATTTCTCTAATTTTTTGGTAACTCCTAAAAAATTTATAAGTTCACGGTAGCTGCAACTTTTCATCCTCTATATACACAAAAACTGGCTAAAATTCCTGATAGGTCTAAGTGGTTAAAAAAAATCAGTTTTGCTGCTGTTAAAATTCTTGGCAGATTATGCCTCTTAATGTTAGAACCATTATTTTAAGTATCAAAATGTTTTTTTCTTACAAATTTTGATATAATAGAATGACTAGGACATTATGTGCTCTATGGTTCATTAGGAAATAATTTTATCTTTGAAAAAATGGCAGCAAGCATATTATTCTTGTACCACTAAATTAAGGTCACCCCATATAAAAGAGTGGGAGAAAATTTTGTGTTGAAGTTTTTTCACAGGGAATAGAGAAACACCACACCAAGAGATATCCAAGAATAGTGAAGACCATAAGATTGGGGATGCCCAAGGCACCTCACTAGACTCATATTTAAACTCTCGGTTTGCACACCCTTAAACCTTGTTTTTTGAGCAACATAGAATGATCGCAAAAAATTGGAGCGTCATTTATTAGTTTTGTGTATAGTTTTTCTTTGAAATAAATAAGACCATCATGACAAATGACTTGCATGCTTATGAAAGAGCTATTAAAGTAAACTATCCTATTCTTATCATAATGAATATAATTTCCATGCTTATGTGGGAATTGATAAAAAAAGGTATGCCACCTTTGCTATATTTATGTGTGCACTTTAATCATATCAAATACGTGTGCATAGTTTCATCAATACTTGGGGAAGTGATATTCGATGTTTACTATATTTGTGTTATCCTCGCTATATTTGATGCAAATGAGATATTATTGAGGAACATTACTTATACTTGATTGAGAGATAGTAGCTTTGAATAAAAATCTATGCATCCCATTATGCTAGTTATTGCAGACTTGAATCATATTCAATGATAAATAATTATATCAAAGAAAGGGCTAAAACTAAGAAATGCATGAAGCCAAACGAAATACTAGTATGCTCCAAAGGGGAAGAACCCCTGCCACTCATAAGGTGTTGAAGCTAAGAAGCGAACACCTAAGCCATTTCCACTCTATCCTATGGTCAACTAAAGATACTAGCTACTTACTCATGTATGAGTCTTCAATGATTGTTTAAATGTTAAAGGACTGGAAGGATACGACATCCTTCCATTATTTGGTTTGCAATGCAAGCACGATAAATTACTAGTCAACAATTGAAGGAATTAAAGGTATAAAAAATCTTACTCATGATTCAATCAAATGCGATGAGAGAACTGTGTTTGTTGCTACTATCAATTAATTATGGTCAAGTAGTTTTGCAATATATTATCTCTCATGCACCATGTATAAACAGCAGAACACCAACATAGTGGATCTTTATTAGCACTTTGTTATTCATTAATTAAGCTATGTTTCAAATACTTGCCCTGCTAAATTGTTACGCATGCCTAGAGCAAAGTTTTGTAAAAATCTTTTAGAAGAAATGCAATAAAATCCAAATTTCATCTTAGTTTTATCACCTTTATGCTCGAGGACGAACATAGGTTAAGCTTGAGGATGTTGATGCATGTAAAATGCATACATGAACTTTGTAGTTTTATTGTATTAAAATCCTTATTATATTACAAATTTATTATATTTATTTGGACTAACCTATTAATAGTTGAAATTTTTTAAAATTTCCTTTTTTTAATTTTTGTTTAGGTAAAATACAAATATGGAAGGAAACTGATCGTTATGGCTAAATCTGGAGTTTCCTAAAATCTGCCCCTGTAGTAATTTTTCGAACATGGTCCTGATAGGCCCCGGAGACAGCATCAAATGAAAAAGTGTCAATTGACAAAGTTGTGAGGAATTTTATTATCTTGCTTTATACATAAAATTTGCCCCAATTTGAGTCCGGATGCACCCGTGGTCTCCATATTACTGAAGGGTACAGAGTCAGTTTCAGGAACCCAAAAATATGTGACGTGATTGACTCAAACTCCTTTCATATTTGATCATTTCGGCCAAGGCAAGACTTTATGGACTAATAATGGACACATGGAGTCCTAAGTAGGTTCTAGAGGTGCAAAAGAGCCCTTGGATCAAAGGGTTTCCATCCTATGGCCAAGATTGCATCTCCACCGCTATATATTGAGAGGAGACCCTACTTTTGGAGGCATCCACCCATAGCCCCGAAATTTCTCCACCTTGGAAGCCTCCAAGGAGGGGGGAAATCCTCCACACCAGGACCAAGTCCAAGGAAGAAAAAGGGGCAAGGAGCCGCTGCCCCCAAGGGCAGCCGCCGCCGATAGGGAGCTACCGGCGCCACCTCCTCTCCACGCCGGCGCAGCCACGAGCCATCTCCACCTTGGGTTGCATCTCTTGATCAACATCCATAGAACCTATCCATCATCTCCCTACTGTAATCTCTTGGAAAACATGATCTATTGCGTTTCTATGTCTTTGTTTGAGTAGTGAATTGTTCTTGGAAATTGTGAGATAATTTGTTGATGGTTGCATATAAGTATTTTTTGTTATCTTCTATAATAATATATTGTACTAATATAGTGCACACATATCTTGGGGAATACATGAGGTTGTCACCGTTGCATGATGATAGGAGGAGAGACAGTTGGAGATTGACAGAAACCATGTCCTAATTCTTAGACTCGTTATATTAATTCATGGTTCATCAACAAGGGGGTATAACTATGTAACCTTTAAACTTACAATGGTATTTAGATTTTATGTCTTAATAATTCTCTTGTTTGTTCTTAATTGATATTGGGATCAATTACTAGGGGTCTATTTGCTCATATCTATGGCTACACCTATCTATGGCTCCTCTCTAGAAGAAAAACTAAAAATAATATACCAACCTTCACTAAATGTAACAACCACACAAATAAAATACCAATTTGCCTAAACATTTACTCCCTTAAGTTACTCCACTTTACGTCACCTCACTTCATTATACTTTATTTTCTTGCATTAATTTTACTTCTTGCATTTCATTTTCAGCACTTATAGTATTATAGTAGAAATCTTTTCACATACACACACTATAGATCCTAGATTTGTTCCATATAAGTGGGTTATAGAGCTTTAGAGAATAGATAGCTTACCTCAGCTCCTCGTGGGTTCGACGCTCAAATAGTTATCGAATTGTACTGCGATGATCCCCTGCACTTGGGGGTTATCAGGGTGGTGATGCTAATAGGATGGTTTACGGTGCTGCGAACAGTGGTCGTCGTTGCTCCGTTCAAAGGGTGGTGGTGCTACTAACGGCAGACGAGATTGCTGCAATGGTACGGCTATCATGCTACTGATGGCGGGCGTCTTTACTGTGAAATATGAAGGACAGCAAGGATGCTACGATAGTATATTTTTGTTGCTTCTATTGATCTCTGGTTCTACTACTTTAGTATAAATTTTATGCAACAATGTCTGTGGCGATATCTCCAACGATGATGCAATGATGATTCAATAGTATAAATTTTTTTCTATAGTTGTGTTCACATTTTCCTTCCTTAGTATAAAGTTTTTGCTCCAATGTCTCCAGCGAGTTCTCCAGCAACTCTCCTTCGACATCTCCGGCGACTCTCCGGTGATGTCTCCGGCGAGATCCACGTATGAAGGGTCTTTTTTTTATTTTTAGGTGAACTATTTTTTTGCTTAAGTACGTGAAGAAAAAGCGGAGTTTTTTTTGCCATGACGAAGCAAATCCAGAATTTTGGCAGAAATTAGACACATTTCGCACTGCGGACTAGGAGGCTGGAAGGAAAATATCCTCCGGAGGATTACTAGCACTGCCTTACTAGATATTGCTATATACATGGAATTGCAACAAATTTCTCCAAATAAGTCTATAATCAGAAAAATCTCATCCAATAATTACGGGTAATACTATAAATCAATTTTTTACACGTTCAATTCAGTATCTCCACTAATTTGGTCTTTTCCCCACCCTTATGAGTTATGATCATTTGAATCATGAATTCTCATTCAGTTGTAAGGGATCGACCATGTGCACGATTTTTCTTTAGGTCATGCATCCAATTTTTTTTAAAAAAATGAGGCAAAAGATTTGCCATTTTCAGATGAAATTTTAGAGTGTTACAAACCAAACATGATCAAAGCAAAAGCCATGATCCAAATCAAAATGTCTACTCGATCTCGTGGAATTACGTTACCCAACGCTTTCGCCTCGGCCAAGACCCACAAAGACATCTCATTTTTTATCCTTGAGACCACCATGTCGATGGTGAAGTAGTGGTTTCGGAAAACACGCGCATTTCTCTCTTTCCACACCTCCCACGACACGAGGGGCAAGCGATGCCATCACCCTTTCGGATTGGCCCTTCTTTTGCACAAAGGACATCCACCACTCATGAACGGTTGCATCCAATATTTGGGTTGTACCTCGGTAGTTTTCAATCTAGTTAGTCACTAAGAAAGGTATGGCGTCTATGGATTTAAAAGGAAATGATATATAAATATATGCCGTGGTTTGGTGTAACCATCACGATGACATACTTACAGTATTCTATCCCAACCCAACGCCAAGCTGTTAAATAGAAACTTGTTTGCATTGAACTGGCATTCCTAAACCTAGGCTCTTTCGGTCCTACACTAACCGGACATAATCGAGTCTACGCTCCGGTTATGTAGGATCTTGATGTACAATTTAATTTGGAAGACCCAGACTCAATGTTATCCTGTTATACACTAATAGCAAGTGGTTGATAGATAAATTCACACGAAAGGGATGTCATATGTGGCTGGTGTTTTCTTTTTTGCGACAATTCCACCGATCTATTAATAATCTTCAATAGCAGTACGAGAAATCCCAAGAGTAATCAAAATTATAAACATTTTATGGTACCACCCAGCCACGACTATAAACACTACGAGCCAAAGGCTCGCCGCAAGAACTTGGTTGTAGAAGACATACAAAAAAAAACGTCGTGCTAGACCCTTAATAGACCAGCGCACGAGAGCATCAACCATTACGACGATGATTACAAAGTACTTTTTTTTGTGTCAACAATGGTTAAAACCCAAAATCAATATGCAAACAGTGCCATTATTGAAGCACCCATTGTGCAGCTTGTACTTCCATCTAAACAATGATGTAATATTTGTATACAGAGATAGAGAGTAAATTAAATACATATCAGATGTCACACTACTTTATATTGAAATATAATATTCCCATCCAATAGAAATTTCTTCATGTCGCAATGGTATTTGAACGAAGAGATTGAGCAGAGAATTGTACTGATGCTATGAACTTATGAAGAGGTACATGGACTACGTGTTCAGATCATGCCGTTGTGACTTGGTACACAGGAACGTGCAGACGTTGAGTTCGCTGACAGTATTCATAACCTAAATGCATTCATTCCCTAGTAGCTAATCATAGTTATCTGTATAACAAAGTCCACACGAGTTTCCCAAAAAAAAAGTCCACGCTCCGGATGATGTACTGTCAAGCTAGTGTCATGCACATCTTGACATCCATGATTGAGCCAGCTTAGAGATTCCATTGCTCCAATTTCATTAGAAGGCCGGGACTCGAGTGTTTGTTTATGTGAACCAACAAGTGGTTAGATAGATTGACATAAAAAAAGGATGTCGCTATAACCCCACATCGTGGCACCTTGCTTATTTTATGCTCCCTCTATTTTATAAAATGAAACTTTTGTCTAAGAATTGTCTAAATTAAAATATACTAGGTAGGAAAGCGCGGCTTGCCGCTCGTTTGCCTGCCTAACGGCGAGCAAGCAGTTATAAATAGACACGGTATTGTTTGGAAATTGGAGTATGTTTGAACATGTTTTTACATCTATGCTTGAAAACAGAAAAGGATCATGTGAGAACATGCTACAAACTTTGATAATATAATATACTTGGGAAATTGAACTCCTCTTTGAAGTACAGCAACCACAGTTGATGTAGGTTTTGTGAGGAGAGAGATGTGGCATCGACAGAATAAATAGATTGGTTGCAGGAGATTTATGAAACCATCCCAAAGATCTGGTAACCTGTTTGAGCTGCTTGTCCTTCTATCCGATCTTCTCATCCTTCTCTTTATTTGTCAGTAATACTTCATTTCCCTTTTTCTTTTCCAACTTGGTGTGGCTGAAGTCTTTCACGGCCTTCTGAACCATCTCCATGTATTTGATTGCTTGGGCTGCAATATTGTTCTTGAATGTCTCTAAAGAATCTGAAAGGTCGATGGACAGTGACTACTGAGTGGCAAAGCACTCAAGTTGCTGCATAGAGCGGTAAAACACAACAGTCACCACCACACATTGACTTCCTTCTAATATACGTCTCTGATACTTGGGGCGTGGAAGGCATAGCTTCTCCAGTATGGCCTCTACTATGACGGTAGATCGGATCTTGACGGTTTCCATCGAGTTGCTAGCATGGAGCAGAGAGAGAAAGTATTAGTTCGGGGGAATCAGTCTTCAGTTAATACTAACATAACAATGGATGCCGCATATATCATGATTGTGCTTTTCTTAAGGGTAAAGATAGCAACAAAAGGTGCAAACTACAAAAACCATGTGTGCTAATGATTAAGAATCTAAAGTGCCAACTTAAGACAACATAAGCCGGCAATGGTTTTCTGCAAGTAAGAGGTGTTGACCTAATTATAATAATCCACAAACTGAGAGTTGCTCCTGATTCTTTCTAGCACACCGCTAAACATTAATTTTACACAATTTTCAGATACTAACAGTTGAGAAAAGAAATATTTTTCTAGTTTAATCTGAAGGCAGAGCAAGTTAGCACAATAAAGAGGGATGGCAAAACCTATGCATATCTGTCAGGTGAAAAATAGCTTTAGTGTTGTGGATTGTTTTCAGTGGACTGATTTATGCTACACATTTCATAACCAGAGAAGTAACATTAACCAAAGTGTTCCAATTTACCACCAGCTGAACTATGGAAATCCACAACAAACCATGACAGATGTTGCCTAAGTGATAAAGAGTATTATGCATTTTCCTTTTACTATTTTGGCTCGATGTCTCTAACCAATTTAATAGAGCAGCCATGAGCCCCACAGTGTGATGAAATATTAGAACATACAACCTTAAATCCCTAATCAAGAATTCCAGCAAGCTGAAAAAGAAAGAAAGCTGATAGTCTCATAATGTGATGCAACAGTCAGGATGTAGTATCAAATGGGTTTGTGCCAAGTAGATGTGTCATACATAAAAAAATTGACCTACGAAGACCCTTTCACTGCTTACCAATGGAATAAGACATGGTAAACTGAGAGCTGGTCGCATAGAAGGTAAATGGAAGGTTCATATTCTAGTTACTATTATGAGAGAAAATGTTGAAATAAGTTCCGATCGAACCAACATGAAGCAAAGTGTACTTGTCCTAAAATTACTATGAAGCTTTTGCTCGCTTTTCTAGAATGACATGTCTTAAAGCTTAATAATTACTATATAATATAAAAGCAGAAGCTACCCAAATAATATTTTCAACTGAAAATAAGATCATGATAAGCAATCCCATGACCTACTACTACCTCATGTAAAATAGTTTGTAAAGATCCATCATCAAACCAATAAGTTTTCAAATAAAAAGAGACGTAGGGAAGGCCACAAGGAACATATAGAGATGTTGGGTCACAGTGGAATATCTTGCCTTCCAAATTAACTTTTTCAGCATCTACACAAAGAATGAGCACACACGAAACCTGAAAGTAGGATCTCAAACTGAAAAACTGTGAGCAACTGCAGCTACCCATAAATAATAATTATCCTATAAATGCAACCCCAAAAAATAGAGGAGTCAAAGAATAAATTAACATATTGTCATCTTTTAACTGCAGTACAATAACAATGGCAGTGAGTAGCGTATGCATACTAATTCTATAGGTCAGGAAACACACATTAGTACAATACCATTATGTTACAGCTTTTATGAAATTGACCATTGACGCGCGCGTATCACTGAATGCTGATGATTGTTGCAGCGAAATATTTATTTTCAGAGAATTTCACAATGCGTCTCAGATTGTCACACTCAAATGTAAAATGTACAAGTGTTGAACTGAATAGAAGAACATATGATCTATACCTAGAACTGTAGAGTAAAACAACTCAATCAGGAAACCAAGGCCTACAGGACAACACCACTACATTAAGGAATCAAAAAATGATACATATCCATTGAGTAAAAACAAAGGGCGAGCAGTGCATATACACCACACTAGAAAACATAAGTATTCCTTTTTCTATCTTCCAACTCTTATAATCACATGTAGTACGAGCTGTCTAATATTATTCAGCCATTGAGTATGGATTTTTTAGTGGGAAAAAGATGAATATTTTTAAAGTTAAAAAAGTATGCAAATATATTAATTACCAAGGCTACTAACGCAATACATAGGGCCGAACCTTTGCCCTCCTTTCGATGAAACTGCATGTGCACTGTAGAAAGTCCAGCACAAGAATAAAATGAAGACACAAAATAAAAGTACGGTGAAGACATCTATCGTGTGGAGGCCAATGCTTTTGCACAAGTAGATGAAAAGGAACCAGGATCACATTATGATGTAGCAAGTTAGATTTAACTTTTTTGTCCCAAGAAGTAAGCATCAAGAACTATTTAGCTAGTTACATGGAACTTTTTGGTTTGATAGTTTTAAGCAGTAAGCTAACTGTATAAAGGAAAGGAAAATGTATGCTATATTCTCCACTTGCAAGTACCCCATAAAGTAAGACACAAAAAGAACATCTAGAAATTCTAGAGAATCATAATATTCAATGGTTCTGCAAATAAAGAGCATATGTATTCTATTATTTCACTTAGTTCTTAGTAAACTTGATTCTACCCACATTGTGGCTGCTCCAAAATCACAAAATATCAGTACTATTGGCTCATTATTAAAATACATGAAGTTCAAAAAGAGAAGAATCAGGAAAAAAATACATGTCATAAATCTAACAAAATAAAGCAATGACAAAACACAAACAACAGCCAAGGTTGGTCTACCATGCCACTACAAACTCAGGGTGCCCCACCAAGGTGCAAGTATCTTATGGAGAGAAATAATATTTAAACATGTTAAATCAGTAAATACCACCTAGGGAGATAATCTCAAGACGATTATTTACACCATCTTTTGCAGGCTGAAGTAGAAAATTACAGTTGAATATGCTTATGGCTGCAACTCTAAAATTATATATGCAGAAAAGGAATGTAGACCTCGGAATATCCACAACTAAGTGATCCACGGTAAATTTGTGATACTTAATAGGATGTAGATTGCAGGTGTTATGAAAATTACCTTTTCTACAGAGCTTCTAAAATTAGCTCTTCGAAAGAGTTAAGTCATAGAGAAAACTACTGAAAAATTTCCAGTCCAATTTCAGTCTGACCAGCAAAAAAAGGATTTGGCCTTCGTGCAAAGTTTACATTGAAAATTATCTTCATTCTGTGAACATAACTATCAATGGAATGAATGAAGAGGCCATTAAATTATGAATTATTGAATGACATCAACAAATCTATATGACTTACATTATGGTGTGTTCTAGCTAATTCCTCTCTCGCAGTTTATTAGGCGTGCGCGTACCCCTAGGTCGCAAATTTAATTTAATCAAGTTCGCATTAGTTATATGTTATAAAAATTATATCATTAGAAAGTTTAGATGTTCTATTTTCTAATGATATAATTTGTGTATTATATAATTTAAATTATATAGGTCAAATTGGTGACCTAGAGATACGGGGAAGACTAGTAAACTGAGACGGAGGAAGTAGAATACATAGATTATAGCTGTTCATTAGGGGGGCACTAAACGGGAGCGTATCAGGTGGAAACTGCACCACTGGATCATGTACCTACGCTTAGATTTCCCACCTCAGTCCCACCTCCACTCGTTTTGCACAAAGGCCCTCTAGAAGTACAAAAGAGAGCCATCAGATCTTCCTCTCATCAGTCTCATGGCTGTGCTCTTCCCCATCTTTCCACTGTGGGCGGAAGTGATTCCCAGCGACGGGAGACGATTTCCTCGACGACGAAAGTCCAACACGGCACTCTCGATTTTGTATGGAGTGGCCGCACAGATCTGGTGGACACAAAGAGCAGATCTTAATATTCTGGGAACCAACTGTCTTGGATTTCCTATTTCTTGATTTTCGATTTGTTGAAATTTGCAATCAGATGTGCTCCCCTGTTCGTGGTTGTGTTCTTTATGAGAGGATTCCAGTTCTTGGTCTAAATATTCACAAGATGGTCCCGTTGATTAGACATCTGTGTGTGTCGAGAATCTGTTTTGCTCGTTGGGCTGAGCAAATGAAACATCTTGAAATTACTAGCATGCCAGGTCAAGGGGGTTTCTAGAAAATGTGCAGCAAGGGATTGGTGGGAGGACAAAGACTCAAATCTGCCCTTAGAACATGATCCAAGGGCTAGGGACGGAAGTTTTCAGATTTTCAGAATCTATCTTGTTTTCACATGATATGTTCCCGGCACTAAACTATGCAGAAAACAATAGAAATAGGAGGTGCGTGGAGATGACATGGTTACTACCCATTTGTTTGAAACTTCCGTCTGGGGGAATCAGGGAGCACCCAACAGTGCAGGTGTGGGCATGACAAGCCGGCCTCAATCTCTTTAGACGGTTGGTGAAGGAGAGGGGAAATGTAGTGCAAAGAAGCGACTGCTGAGGTGGTTCAAGATACTGTGAACGAGTACTAACCAAAATAAAACTGAACTCCTTTTTCTCAGCTTCCTAATCTTTAGTACTACTACAACTAGCAAAATACCCATGCGTTGCTATGGGTTAAGTTGATGTTCGGCATGGTAAATGGTCTCTCTTATATCATGCCTTATCTCTCTTGCGGCTGCAAGAACCCTCTCATTCTATTATTTTTCTCCACCCTCTCTTCTAAACTCTATGATCAATTGCTGCTGCTTCACCGCTCTAGGTACATGTCATGCTGTTTCGTCTCACTTCTTTGAACTGTAATGGTGCAGGTCTAACCAGCTATGTTGCCTTAGGAATCACATTAGACAATGTCTCTAGCTCTCTGGAGTGGTATCTTTGCAACCATATTTTTAGGAGTAGATGTTCACCGAATGTAATACGAGGTGAAATTGCCGGAATACACTAACCATTGGCAATACATCATAGGTCGATATGAGCTCTTAATAAAGGAAAATGTACTAATGTTTTGTGAAACCCCGTTTGCAGTCGCGTGCAAGCTCTTTGCAGTAGTTCAAAATCATTGACAATTGGACAATTGGTGGGCACGGCTTATATCCTAGAGAGCCAAAGAGTTCTTCATTACTGTCTCCAATTTTGCAGGAAAGAATGATATGCACTTGTAGCAAACCTATTTGTTCCCACTTGTCATTTGTCTCCTAATATCGAGTAAAAACTACATGGTCTTTCTGAAAGAAGCTAACTAAGATCAAAACTGCTCTTTGTATGAAATTTCCTACAACAAATCCAGCGAGTATACTGTACATGGAGGTAATCCATCTTGCCGGCCACCTAGAAATAACCTCTTCTTTCAATTCTCTTTCAGCAACCAAGTTGTTTCAAACCTTCATTTTTATGTGGTAAAAGTTATATCTTCCACTTGTAGGCTTGTACCAATAAACGAGGTGCTACTGATTAAGCATGTGAGACTGCTGATAGCAGCTCATTGATTAAAGTGTCATGACAGGGGTTTATACCCCCTAAATTTGAAACTTTCCCTTCACCCAAAGTAGTAAAAGAAAGTCCAGGTAGAAGCAGTATAAAATCGGAGCATGCGCTGATATGAATAAGCCTAGCAAAGTGTAGTATGATTTAAGTGTCCACCGCATTGTTCTTTGCAAAGGCATGTTGCAATCATCTCTGAAAGTTCATTAGAATGACATAACTAACGCTATAGCACATCTTGATGAAAACAAGAAATTCAGAAATCTGAAGATCGAATAATTTATTTTACTTATTTTCATAAAATCAAACCTGATCCAACTTGTCTCATGAAAGATCAACAGTACGACCAACCTATAATTAGAACAACCGAAAATCAGATAGGAAATGAAATTTCTTTAATATTCAGTAGATGGCGCTCCAATGGATCTGCCACGCCTGAACGTGCCCCCCAGCAGGAAGTGCGCCTTCGTATAGAATATAGAAGTAGGTAAGTAGCTCAACTCACTGGATGAAGTTTTCTTCCGCGAGATGAACGCCCTTATTAGTCATGGCCATTAAACCGGTCGCGGTAGGAAGACCTCGGAGGCTCGGGGCGGGCGGCAGAGCTAGGAAGACGACCGCGCGAGATGGATACGGCAGACATCCCAGACCACCGGGCACGCAGGCGGACTGATACAGAGATCGAGGTGGGTGGGTCGCCGCCGCCAACCTTCCACGGCTGCCGTTGTTTCCGAGTTTTGCCGTTGTGGACCCCGCCGTCGCCCAATCGCGGCCAGAGTGTGGGGGACGAAGGTGTATGCGATAAGCCGATAATGCGATTGGTTTTTCTCTCGACGATACTACATGTCAAGACCGAGACAAAAGCTGAAACGCGGGTTAACCCGAAGCGGGAGCGACGTACGACGTACGCCTTTTTCAGATCGCTACACGTGAGAGACAGGGCGAGACACGACAGGTTTTATTATCGCTGATGGTTTTCTTTTCAAATCACTAGTGGAGGGGTGCGACGTACGACGTACGGTCGCATTGCAAACTAATAGTAAAGATGATTATTGCTTGCACCTGAGTAGTCTTCCAAATTGTCTGATATGAGTGGACTGACGATATCAACATCCTGCAAGCAAAGAGTGACATCAATTAAAAACCTTTCATCGGAAAACGCAAAATTATATCTATGTTTTTGTATCCAGAATTATCGATTTTCTGCAACAAAATGAACATATGCGTTGATGCCAGATCTTTTGAGTACCAAAAACAACAGCTGATTTGAGCGCACTTGATTGGACATGTTCAACAAAAAATTGCCTGAATGCTAGCGCCACAGTCAATAATTTTTTAAGGAATGAAAGTTTGGAACCTCCAAGAACAGAGATCACTTCCATTTACAAGCAACATATCCTCCCACAAAGCAAATCTTGTGTAGAGGAATAATAACCAAACCTTCAAAGTGGAAACATAGTCTTTTAGTCATTTTTGTCAAGCGATGAATAAATGAGTAGAGGCATGTGTTTCCTAGTTTAATTTCATAGTATGAAAACTAAATCGCTTCAACAGGCTGCTCATCTAAGTACTATATACACGCATCTATGATTAACCCTTTCCATTGATGATGACACGTACAATAATTAGAGCATGAAAACATTAGGGACTGCAGATCATCTCAGCAGACATGTCCTGTCCTAAATCATATCTACTTCCATAAGAAGCATGTGCTATCTTTATAGAAGGCATGAATAAATAAGAGAACAGATCAACCAATCAGATCCGGGCTACAAGTTGTTCTGTTTATGGTCACTGGCAGGCAATTCCCTCCACAAAATAATGTAAGACCACCGCAGAACAAATATGCCGCTGTTATATATAAAATAAGCAAGACCGGAGGAACCAACACAACATAGAAAGATCATGAAATTAAATATTACCACAATAATCATCAAAGGGGAAAAATAACTTGAGAAAGCGTCCAATAACTGCATAGGAAATCACAGAGAGAGAAAGGGACATATAGACATACCGTAAGAGATCATAGCAGACATGGGATGACAGGAACACCTGGATCCAAAGACCTAAATTAGTAATGGCGTGAGATCATGCAACACACGATCACATAGAGAAGAAAAATAAAACCGTTTAACTAAAATACACATACCACATTCTTTTGTGTGCTATTGCGTCGTCGTCTCACCGATCAGACCTGCTGAGCTAACCTCATCTAAAGAATTATTCAGTTCAGGAGTTGCTTGACTGTCTTTGATTTTGTAAGATTGCATGACTGGTCATGCTGCAGTTTCTTCATCACCGGAAGTTCCTTCATTGCCATTAGAGGCTTCTCCACATTCTTATTCCACACGAGCAGGACCATTAGAAGACCCTGCATGGCTTGCACCGCTATAGTAACTTTGGCTTATTTAGATGCTCCTCCAGACTTTTTTTGTTGCAAGCATCCAGATCACTGTCTTCATCATTGAGAAGTTGATTACCATCAAAATCTAAAAATGTATTCACCAAATTTTTATGCCAAGAATGCCAAAAACGACATACATGAATCAAAAACAGGAAATGGAATACTTCCCGGTTCAACATAATACCTACTCAGGCATCCTTGCCCAGCAAAGAGTGCACTAATAGACAAGTATCGTACCTTATAATGATCACATGGGTCAAGGATCATCCATATAATGAAGCCACCCAGCTGCCATGTTTGATCTTTTGCACGAACTCAATCATAAAGAGCAGCCATCCATCTTTGTATTTCACGATGTGTAAATTTGGAAGTTATAATTCAACCAACAGAAATTGCATTTTTCTTCTGCTTGAACACAAGGATACTATCTACAGGATACTGCAAAACGGCTAACAACAATTGAATCAAAGCAAACTTTAAACTACTGCAAAAATAAATAGAAAATGGCATTGACAAACCTCTAACTTCTTTGTTCCAAAATCCAAATCTTGAATCGGAAGCCAGTAAACTGCACTTGCCATACTGAATCATGTGATATAGCTGCCATTTGTCTGAATACCCAACAAAGATATCATTATTTGTAAAATCTTCAAAGAAAAATAGGTATTGCTCATGATTTTCAACCAATATGTTAACACGCATAGTACGTGTCAGCTCTAGCTAAAGTGTATGCTAACCATTGACTTTGAATTGAATGTCTACTTGTCGAAAAATATATATCTGCAAGCTGCAGAATCATATATATGCAAGCCACATGAACATAGATCATATATAGCATGCAACCGAAAATTGCAAACTGATAACCGGGATAAGAGAAAAGTTAATCCTATTCTTCTTTTGCTTAGAAAAACACAAATATGAATATGAGCAGCGAACCTCAACTTATATCTTTTGTGTCAAGTAAAAAACTGAACCAAGCTCTTTGGATCTACGCAAACAAAAAGAAAGATAAACATGTCCAAAAGGCAAAATACAGAAAAGGGATCAATTTCGACAGGGCAAAAAACCAATCTGCACAGATAATATATCTACAAACAACAATCTCGGCAAACTCTTATGACTTATCCTATGCGGCAAAAAGAACTTCCAGTCTAGCTAAGAATAATATGTGCCGCCCACAACGGCATGACAAATAAAGAGACCAAGAGAGAGTTAAGATATTAAAACTTCCAGGAAGGTCCTAGCACTTGGATTTCCAGCTGCGACATTCTAAAACCACATTATTGGTGTCGGCTGGCCGTATCAGAAGTACTGGAGTTAAAGGTAGAGTTATGTCAAATTATTACAGGCATACACAAGAATTAGGTTTGGCCTTAGCAGTCAAAGCATGATAACTGAATGCAATGGAAAATGGTAACACAGTTCTCCCATTTAATCTGGCACACAAAACACCTACAGCTCTTTACCTACAATATCTTTAACCAGTGAGACCGACTTTTGCAAACCATATTTTCTGTGACAGTTGAACCGTAAGAACAAAGATGTACAACAGACTGGAGAGGTTGCACAAAAAAAGAGGAATGCACAAATAAGTGACAAAAATAGAAATGTACCAACTACCTAAAAGTGTTTAATTAGAGTGGGGAATAGCTCTGGAAATGAGGCAATTGAGTGTGATGCCGTTGTCATCTTGTGTACTCAATACAGAGAGAGACAATTTGTAAACTCAATTCAGTATTTAGCAACAACAATTTACTTAAATAGCAGCTGGGTCAAGCGACATGCAATTACTTTAATAACAGGTGGCTAAAAAAATAACTACCTAAGTTTGTATAGCGATGGAAGGGGGAGGCGGGGAGCTGCCAACCTTTCACGATAGTCCTGCCAGGAATAGCCTAGTGAGAAAGAAGCAATGGTCGGGATCAAACAAGTAGCATCCACAAACCATATGTCACTACGACAACGCTACATAGCAGAATTTCCACACAATGAATCAACACGCTAACAAAGGAAAGCACAAAAACGACGGAAGCTTGGAGACAAACCTCAACCGGGCTGCAGAAAAATGGTGAATCAGGCGCACAAGCTAGAAGGCCTAAATATACATCGCCAATTCTTGATGTTTCCAAATCTCCATCTTAAACTGACTAAATCCTGCAGTAAAGAAAAAAGTCACATATGACATAAGGCATACATCGGTTCTTAATTGCAGAAAAGGGGTTGCTTATCTTAGATCCAAAGATAGTATATATTCCCATAAAAAATAGATGCATCCGAATTATCTCTGTCCTGAAAGACCCAAACTGAATACATGTTCTTAGCAAAAGAGGTGCATTAATATTATCTACATTGTTACAGTATTCATTACTGGAAACAATTCTACATAGCTTTTCTTATATTCATACACAGCAACACATACATGTCCATGGACAGGAAGTATATACCTGATTTGCAAAAGCCCCATAGTGAGAAGTGGAAATGAGGACAGGAAGATGACAAATCCCCTTCCCATCGCTGCATAGCCAAGGGGAAAATCAGCAAAAAAAGCATTCAGCCAGGCAGCAGCAAATCAAGCAAGCACGCAGCGGCAGCATAGCTAGGCAAGACGAGATGGGAGCAAGCACGACGGGAGCAAGAAGTTACCTCGCTAATGGTGACGGGCGACTCCAGGTGGCGGCGGCGCGCGAGACTCTAAGAGGCATCAGCCCGGATACCGGCGAGGCCCTTCTGGCCGCTCCAGGCGGCCTGCCATGGTCGCCGCCGCCGCCCACGAGGCATGGTCGCCTGGATGATGCGAGGCCCACCTGGAGGGCTGGCACGACGGCGCGGACGAGCTTGGGATCGCCATGGATCCGGGGACGGGCCGGTGGTGGGCGAGCAACAACTGGACAGCACCGCCGCCGCCGGCGGCGGCTGCTGCTCGGCCACCCGCGCGGTCCGTAACCTCCATGGTCGTCGCTGGCCACCACCTCGGAACCCTTCTCGCGGGAGGAGAAGATCCAGCAGTGAGGCTGAGGCGCCCCCAGCTCGCGCCGGCGAGTTCGCCCAGCGACCTTCTGGCCTCTCAAGCGCTCGCCTCCACCATTCGCAAGCCCGACCCAGAGCGACGGGCAGAGGATGCGGGAGGAGAAGTACCGGTGGCGGCGGCTAGGGTTTTGAGAAGTGGAGTTAGAGGGGAAGCGGGGAAGGGAGTGGGTGTGGGTGGCGGCTCTTCCCATGGCAAGGAGGCCATGACCAGCGACGCCGGAAAAGCCCTGTACCCGGCGTCGCCTCGCCGTTCGCCACGCGCGTACGGACTGAGAAGGGAGGACAGAAATGAGGCATGAAAAGATGACAAAATTACCCCTTTTTTTAGGGTAAAAATCGTAATTACCCCTGGTGTGCAAGAATGTTTAAAGAGATCTACACACTAAATAATAAATAATAATAGATATATCTAAATTTTAATAAATCTCACATAAGTTTTATGGGACGGAGGGAGTACTTGGTAAGTCTATAACCTTCTTAATTAGTACAAGAGTAAAATACATGGCGGGTACTCAAACTTATCGGCGGGGTTCAGATTAGTCACCGCTACTCAGAGAATACCAAATTACGGTCACTGAATACGATTTAGAGGGTCATAGATGGGTCACCGGCTCCGAGGAGCACGATGTATTTGTCGACGTGGCATTCACCACCCACATGTCAGCATACAAAGCGAGGTCCCGGCAGTGTTTTGTTTTTGCAGAAAACATCCTCTTACGTTTGGGAATTGCAGAAACAGTTGCCGTTCGTCCGCTCTAGCACGAATCCGGCGAGTTCTGCTCCCCTTCTCCCCACGCCGGCGCTGCCCACCTCTCCACCCGCTCTCCAACCAGCCTCGCCGCTCAAGAACGGCGGCGCGCGATCGAATCAGCAGCCGTCTCTGATTTTTAAACTGCTGAGGCGAGCAAGTGGTACTGGAATCAAATGGTTGATCAGCAATATCTTTGCACAGGAAGCATAAAAGTGGCAGGAGTAACCATATCTAGCAGAAATCCACTGCTAGGGTCACAACAACTACCTAGCCATACACAAAAGCTAGCCAAACATTTATATCATCAGTCGAGAGAGTTCAACAACAAGTGGAGGTGCCAACTATAGTTGGTTTCCATCCAAACTTGTATAAATAAAATAAAAAATTATCACTGGATCAGCGGTTCATTCCTTATGTTTGAATTTAAGAAGCAAAGCTTCACAGACATGCAAAATCAGCAACAGCAAGCCTACACAGATGATACATATGTATCATATGGATTATCAGCCAACAGTCATGCTTTTACAAGCATAAGCACTCACCGCTACATGGTTAGGAGCTTCTTAAACCAAGCAGCAGCATAATTCAGTATAGAACACATGTATATAAGAATCCAATAAGCATATGTACATGCATATGATGATCACAGGATCATCCAAGGCCAACAAATACAAACAGTAGCTGTGGTGACCCTGCATACCACTGCATGTTGTAGTATGCTAGTCGTTGATATAACATTCACGAAGTACCAATCCGCAAATATTACATCCCTCTGAGTAGTACAACAGAACATAGCAGGTCCATAACTCATTCATTTATTATTACAAGCCATATATACATATCATCTCGGGGTTCCTCTTGGGTCCTAAGAGGAATACTCATGGGTTCGAGGTGAACCCGACTTAACTTACGATGTAGAAGTCTTAGTAAGTTATACATTTATTCTTATCGAGCAGTTAAGTACTAAGTGTTTGTACTGCTCGGCTACTACTACGATCAGCTAAGTCTACACTTGTTCTCCTCTGGAACCCTCCCCGGTTCCGTAGACGATGAGGTAATCCACTCCTTCTACACCTCCGGAGAGGTCTGGTTCTTCATAGCAGATGTCCTCTGCTCCTTGGTTGTCGTTGTCCTCCTCAAGTCGATTCAGACAATCTAAGCAGGGGATTTAAGAGTGGTATGAGTACGAGCGTACTCAACAAGTTCATTATAGAAAAGAGGTGTTTAATGCTCTAGCTACGATATCAGACCAGAAAGTCTAATACCAATGCAGGTTTTGATAACCATTTCTTCAAGAGGTTGCTTTTATTCATAAGAACTATATCCGTCAGCCTTCACCGGTTTACTAAAACTTCATGGAGTTCCTTTCCGGCAGCGTTCGGAGTTCCAAATCCCGGAACAGGGAGTGACAGGTCACGATTCATTACACTTTGCAGAGGTGTGTTGCTTTACCCATAACAGATCTTAACTTTGGTGCCAACCGGGCAGCTTTCCCGACCACACTTCCTTTGGTGTGAGGCCCGGTATAAGGTCTAGCCAATCATGTTCCTCCGCTACCTCGAACACCCACCCTTTGTTGCAATTCCGACCTTGGGTTCTCGCCGGCCAGCGTATCCATAGGATACCATCCGACCTCAACTATTACCAGGTCGCAACCATGGTCCTTCGTCGGTCGTTGCAACCCCTCATAGACCGCATTACCGTGGGGAATTAGAATGGGATCCCCACCCTTCGGTTGCTCTCGAAGATACAACTGCTACGGTAAGCGCATCTGTTGATGAACGAGAGGTGGAAACACTTTTGACTATTCCGTCCCACTCCAAATCTTATGGTTAACACGGGTATTACAGCACAAGAATCACTAGACGACATTTGTTGTTTAATCCTAGATGGATATAAACCCATTGCAATGGAACCTCCACCATGTCAACACATTCCATGGTTCCATTGCCAACCACATAGTCATATTCATAGTTATGAAAGTAGTGCTTTTGCTTTTCATGCAGGAGTGATAAGTATAGTACTTTGCAAGTAAATTGGTAAAAATACTCAAATGACATGAGCAAGCGATGAACTTGCCTGGCAACTGCGATGTAATGCAGTTGGATGCTTTGGATTGACCCTGATCCTCTGTTGCTGAAAAATAGCATCATTGTCCGATAAGGGCAATGGTTAAAGACGCAATTATGCATGAGTCAGCTTTTAGGGTTTGTTCCCCTTTCCCGATGCTTTGTTATTTCATGTAAGAGGTAATTACTAAGAATGATTTAGGGATACTCTGTTTAGGGTAAAATACTACCTTGAAATGTTGTCAAGGTGTTTTTAAAGTCCAAATGAATTTATGGACTTATTTTCATTACTGAAAATATAAAGTGTTATTCAAATGATTATAATACTCATCAAATTAGGACTTAATCTTATTTGTCTCCAAAAATTCCCTTTAATATTTTATTATGATAGAGAATTTTATACTGAGTGGTTTTCATATTTTTCTTTATTTTTTTAGAGTTATTAAACATTTTCTTTTAATTTTCGAAGTTAACAGTTTTATCAAAATTGTGAAAGGACTCTTTTGCCCCTGGGCCCACCTGTCAGTGGAGCCCAGCGGTTAGGTCAAACCCGAGCCGCTCGTCCGGCTCGGTCGGCCCACTCGCCCCTTCCTCTCTCTCTCGCAGAACCCTAATCCCCTCGCTCGCTCTGGCGACCCGTGTCGCCTCCGCCGTCGCCGAATTATTCCGGCCGTCTCCGGCCAGCTCCGGCGACGCGGTTGGTTGCAAAAGGACCGCCTCTCGACGGCGAACCCGATGGTCCGCGTCGGTCTGGCCCTCGTTGCCTCCTCTGCTCGCCCCCAACACATCTGCACGCACGGCCGCACGGATCCGTGGTGCTCCGTCGCTCGCCAGCGTTCCTGGCGCGATGGTGACGCCGTGATGATGCTGGCGTTGCAGCGAGGCTGTGGCCTGGCTTGGCTTGGCCTGGCGCCGTCGTTCGCCCGGCGTGTGCCGCCGTGCCGCCATGGCCGTGCTCATTTCCGCTTCGCCTGTAAGTGTTCCCCTCCTCTCTCTCTCTCTCACCTGGTCTTCCTCCTCCTCCACTAGATGCCTTGGCGTCCAGGTGGTGGTGTTGCTGCTGCTCCTGCGTCTATGTGCTCTGCGCCATGCTACTGCTTGTGCTGACATGGTGTGCTAGCCTCGCTCGCTCTATGTGCCATGGTTACTAGCCGCTACTCGCTTTACTAGCCCTGTTCTATGCTTTGCTGATGCTTATTCCATGTACTTGCTTACTGTCTCTGTTCATTCCTGTGGTTGTGCATGCTACTATCTATCTAGATGCTCATCTGAGCAACCCTAGCCATTGCTGTTGCTTAATTACTTGTGCTATGCTAATGTTCTGGCCCCCCTGGCTCAGTACTGTAAGTAGTTCTTGCTTATAGCAAGTGCCGGTGCCTCTGGTGGTTTGTTCATTGTGTTCTAATTCATGGAAATGCTCAACTGAGCATGATGGTTGGCTAGACAGCTCCCTCTCTTGATGATGTGCTTATGGATACAATTCACCTGCATATATTTATTTATCTGTGATATATGAGTTGATTAATTGTGGCTCTGGATGATCATTTGATCACCAAGACCTCCTGTTGGTTCTGGTATATGCATGAGTTCAATTCTCCTCGCTCATCGTTATTGCTTAGGCTTAGCTCTAGCATGCTCTGTCAAGCCCTGATGATCATATGATCATCAATTGCTTGATAAATGGCTGCTGTACCATGCTGGTGTCTCACTGATGCTCTCCCTTGTGTCTGTGTGACACACATGCATATGCTGGTGTATGCTTATGCCAATTCCAGCACCTGGTGTTGCTTGCAGTGATCATCTGGATCATTTGCAAGGGTCTGGTGTACTTTTAATTATGCATCTCATTTATATGTGTAATCTAGCTTGATTGAATAGATAAATGAGGTGAACTCGCTAGCGATGATGATCCTATTAACTGAATAATTGAAGCTAGATGGATGCCAACCATCGGTTGGGAACCCTAGCTCACTTCTGAACCCTATTGGGTGATGATGTAGTGACTTAGTGTGTTGGTCTGTGGGTTTGAGGTGGCCCTGACAGCTCTTTGGTGCTGTCCAAGGGTGGCTCCCCCTCTGTGGCTTTGCTGTGGCTCTCACATGCGATCTAGTTGATCCTTGATTGGATTTACAGTGGCTTTTGATGTTGACAACATGAATACACACTATATTGTCTATCTGTCTGATGGTGTAACTAGTTATAGGTGCTAGGTGACTTTGGCTGGCTAGATAGGATCATATCCATGCTTGGATTTCCTTGGTTATGCCACCGATTTGGCATAACCAGTGTTCCCTTGGGTGATTTCCTATTGGCTTCTCCCATATTTGCTTGCACCAAATGGCTAGTAGCCAGATGATGATACAAACAGGGTTTCTACCCATTTTTGCTTCTATGATTGATGCATATGCTTATTTATGAGCAAAACAGTTGCTTGCTCATGTTTATCTTTGTATACCTCACTCCAGCTCCTAGAAAGGTGTTGGTGTAGAGGATTTGCTTCTGGATGGTTGGTTTGCTTGCCCTGCACCTCCTGGCTAGCTTGTGCTTGATTCCCTCCTTGTGGCTTGCTCTACAACAACAGTTCTTGGTGGAACTGTTCTGGATGGTTTGGCTGGTTTGGAAGGCTTTGGTGTTCTTCCTGTTCTACAAGTTCTTGTAGTTCTTACCCTTGGAGATCCTGTCGATGGATTTCTAGGGTTTGTTGGTGAAAACCTTTTATACTGGCCCTCCTTTTACTCCTTTGGTCGACAGCAGTGCATGTACTGGGGTTCTTCTCCCCTGGCTGTGTGTGTGTGTGGAGGGCATGCAGCTCTCCTTGTGAGCTGCCTATGTGTTTCACAGGTTGGGACTTGGTCCATGGCTTGGCTCTCCGGGCAGTGTTGAGATTATCCTCTCAATTCACTTGTTTTGCTAACCTGCCAAGTGGCTTTGCCATTTGGCCTAACCTTAATTTATGTTTGTTGTCTTTGATTGCAGGAATGAATTGGATGATCAAAAGAAGATCATTCTGGTGTTGATCAAGAATTCTTGAAGATTAACTTGTCTAGTTTAGAATTATGTATTACTTGTAATGTTCCTTTCTATTTTGTTTCCATTTATCCAATTACTGTAATGTATTGTAATATTCATAATCCATTTTGGGATATTGTAAGTTGACAATGTATCTTGTGTGGTTATCAATAAAGCTCAAGTTTTCCTTAATGAGCTTTATATATTTGATGTACTATTTTATATACTTGAATATCTATTTATTTAATAAATTATCTCAATTTGAATTATGATATATTCAATTGAATTTTGAAATTCAAACATAACTTATTTGAATTCAATCATGCAGCTTAATTTGAGATGCCATGTTCCCTTCTCTTCTCGAAAACCCTACTTAAGTTAGTTGAGGTCCAAATTTATCGCACTCTCGAAACCCTAACCCTGTAAGGTGTCGAGAGAGAAACTTTTCCCCCATAAGATGCAGTTTTTCTTTAAAAGCGCGAAATTTCCCCAGATTTTACGATGCAATGCACATCCCTTTCTAAAATCTACCCCTCGATCGTCTCTAAACCTGGGATATTACAGCCTTTCCCCCTTAAAGAAAACTTCGTCCCGAAGTTGTGGTTGTAATACCTGAACAGTTCTAGATATGACTTCCTTAAATCTTCTTCCTTCTCCCAGGTGGCTTCTCTCTCAGGATGATGCTTCCACTGAATCTTGCAGTACTTAATTGCTCTATTCCTGAGCTGTTTCCAATTTTCCTAGAGAATCTTTGTTGGCTTCTCGATACAGGTCAAATCTGGTTGTAGTTCTAGCTCATCATGAGATACTGGCTCATCTGGGGTCTTCAAACATTTTATGAGTTGAGACACATGGAATACATTGTGTACTTGAGCTAACCTTCAATTCAAAGGCTAACCCTCGGTTCTGACTCAGTATTTTGAAAGGTCCGATGTATCTAGGGCTAAGCTTCCCCTTCACTCTGAATCTCTGGAGACCTTTCATCGGACTTACTTTAAGGTATACCATGTCTCCAACTTTTGGCTCCCATGCCCTTCTCTTTTGGTCTGCATAACTCTTCTGTCGGCTTTGCACTATTTTGAGTCTATCTCTTATGACGTCGATGATCTGCTGCTTTTCCTTAACATAATCTGGATCAAACTCCTTGCTTGAACCTGCCTCGTACCAACAGATAGGTGATCTACACTTTCTTCCGCACAGAGCTTCAAACGGTGCCATCTTGATGCTGCTTTGATAGTTGTTATTGTAAGAAAACTCTGCTAGGGGTAAGTGTTCCTCCCATGATCCTCCAAAGTCTAGGGCACAAGCCCTAAGCATATCCTCGAGTATCTGATTTGTCCTTTCTGTTTGTCCTCCCGTCTGCGGATGATATGCGGTGCTATAGTCTAACTTGGATCCTAGAGCTTCATGTAGTTGTTTCCAAAATGTTGATGTGAACACGGATCCTCGGTCTGACACTATCTTTTTGGGTACTCCGTGTTTACTCACAATCTCTTTGATATAAAGATCGATGAGTTTCTCTCCTTTGTCCTGCTGGTTTACTGCTAAGAAATGTGCACTCTTCGTCAACTGGTCCACGATTACCCATATCATGTCCTTCTTTTTATTGGTCATGGGTAGTCTGGTGATGAAATCCATTCCTATCTCTTCCCACTTCCATTCTGGAATTGGTAAAGGTTGCAACTGTCCTGCCGGACTTTGATGTTCAGCCTTCACCCTTTGGCATGTATGACATTCTGCCACGTATTGTGCAATCTCTCTTTTCATGTTATTCCACCAGAACAATTCTTTAAGATCCATGTACATCTTTGTACTTCCTGGATGTATTGAGTACGGTGTCTGATGTGCTTCCCGGAGTATAACTTCCTTGATCTCATCATTATCGGGAACACAGATCCTTTTCTGAAACCATAATGATCCTGACTCTCCTCGGTGAAATTCTGATGGTCTACCCTCATCAATCCTTCTCATCTCCTCCAAAATGAATGGATCGTCCAATTGACCCATGATAATTTCATTCTTTAGATTTACACTGAGTTCATCAGCTACTTGTAAAGCTGATAGTCCCTCATGAGCTTCCTTCTCCCAAAGTTGTATCTGGGCTTGGCTTATTTCCTTCTTCAACTCCGGTGCTATTTCTTGATCAACTCCTCCAGGTGCTCTTCCTACTAAAGGCATACGCTACAACGTTAGCCTTTCCTGGAGTGTAATTGATGGTCAGGTCATAATCCTTGATTAACTCAAGCCATCTTTTCTGTCTCATGTTGAGTTCCTTCTGAGTGAAGAAGTACTTGAGACTTTTATGATCTGTGTAGAGCTCACACTTGACTCCATAAAGAAAATGTCTCCAAGTTTTTAGTGCAAATACGACCGCTGCTAATTCTAGGTCATGTGTTGGATAGTTTACTTCATAGGGTATGAGTTGCCTTGATCCATAAGATATGACTTTTCGATCTTGCATAAGTACGCAACCTAATCCATGTTTGGATGCGTCACAATACACGGTGTAATCCTTGCCAACTTCCGGAACTGCTAACACCGGTGTTGTGGTGAGTTTCTCCTTTAGAGTCTGAAAACTTTTCTCACACTCATTAGACCACACGAACGGTGTGTTCTTCCTTAACAGCTTAGTCATTGGTCCTGCTATCTTAGAGAATCCTTCGATGAATCTCCGATAGTATCCTGCCATTCCTAAGAATCCTCGGATTTCCTTGACATTCTTTAGTGCTTCCCATTCTAAAACTGCTGCTACCTTGCTTGGGTTTACTGCTATCCCATCCTTACTGATAACATGACCAAGAAATTCTACTTGATCTAGCCAAAACTCACACTTGCTGAATTTGGCATAGAGTTGATGTTCTCTTAGTGTTTGCAACACTATCCTAAGATGTTCGAGCATGTTCGACTTTATCCTTGGAGTATATCAAGATATCATCGATGAATACGATGACAAACTTCTCCAGACAAGGCATGAAGATCTTATTCATAAGATTCATGAATATTGCTGGGGCATTGGTTAATCCAAAAGGTACTACTAGGTACTCATGATGTTCGTACCTTGAGACAAAGGCAGTTTTAGGAACATCTTCCTTCTTGATCTTTATCTGATGGTATCCTGATCTCAGATCAATCTTGGAAAAGACTCTTGCTCCTCTAACTTGATCAAATAGATCTTGTATTCTAGGGAGTGGATACTTGTTCTTGATAGTAACATTGTTCAGGTTCCTGTAGTCTCCGCACATCCTTCGGCCTCCATCCCTTTTATCCACGAATATCACTGGTGATCCCCATGGTGAAATACTCTCCTGAATGAATCCTTTCTGTTTTAGGTCATCCAATTGTTCCTTGAGTTCCTTCAACTCCTTAGGCCCCATCTTGTATGGTGCCTTTGCAATCGGAGCTGTTCCCGGAGTTAGGTCGATAGTAAACTCTATCTCCCTATCTGGTGGCATTCCAGGTAATTCCTTTGGAAAGACATCCTGGAACTCATTAACTACGGGTATGTCCTCAAGTTTTACTTCTTTCATGCTATTCAAGTGTAACTCTACCTCAATCTGGGTATGCTTATCTCCTTGGTAAATCATCCGGCCTCCATCTGGGCTTTTCAAAGACACTGTCTTGTTTGCACAGTCTATCAAGGCTCCGTTTGCCTCTAACCAGTTCATACCAAGAATGACATCTATGTCCTTCAAAGGTAGAACGAACAGGTCTGCGTCAAACGCACACTTATTGATCATTATGACATGTCCTTGTTTAATATGGGTTACTACTATCGTTCCCACCGCAGATAGTATGGTGATAGGTGTATCTAATTTAGTGCAACTAATCCCATGTTTGATGATGAATTGCTGAGAAATGAATGATGTAGTTGCACCAGTATCAAAAAGTACTTTGCCAGGATGAGTGAGTATCAGCGTACCTATCAATGCTTGATCGGAGTTCACCACCTCCTCCAGACTGGTGCAGTTCAAATTTCCGAAGGGTTTCTTGTTCTTCCAATTCCCTCCGGAATTCCCACCTCGGTTTCCTCCTCCTCCTGACTGTCCTCCTCCGTTGTTTCTCTTGGGGCAATCCTTCAGCATGTGCCCTTCCTGACGACACCCAAAACATATGATTTTGGGTTTACGGCAATCCTTCGAGAAATGTCCTTTGAACCCGCAACTACGGCAAACGATCTGGTTTGCGGACTGAAATCCTTGATTTTCCTCCTCCTGTTGTTGTTGTTGGTGGTGTTGTTGTTGTACCTCAGCTTGAAGCTCAAGCTGGTGTTGGGCTTGTTACTGATGAACTTCTTAGGCTCAAATTTGGCCTTCTTTCTCTTCTCCTCTTGCAGTTGTTTGAAGTCATCCTCAAGAGTGATGGCGGCATCCACCAACTCCTGGAACTCCGTAGCTCTCAACATTCGGAGCTGTACTTTAAACTGAGGATTCAATCCTCTCATGAACCTCTTCTTTTTCTTGTCCTCGGTGTTGACCTCCTCAACGGCGTACCGGGACAATCCTGAAAACTCCTTGACGTAAGTCAGGATAGCCTTATCCTTTTGCTCGAGACTCTCAAACTCTCGACGCTTCAATTCCACAATACTCTCAGGGACATTGGATTCCCTGAACTTGCTTTTGAACTCCTCCCAAGTGAACACCTTCTTAGCCGGATAAACAGCTACGATGTTATCCCACCAAGATGCGGCGGGTCCACACAACAGATGTGTTGCGTATCTGACCTTCTCCAGGTCGTTGCATCCAACAGTATTGAGCTTTCGCTCGGTATCCATTAGCCAATCCTCCGCGTGCATAGGTTCAAGCGCGTAGGCGAATGAGATTGGCTTGGTGTTCTGGAAATCAGACAAAGTAACACCCGGGTTCTCTTGTCTTTCTACCCGGTTCTGTTGTAGCAACTCTTGAAAGAATTTATTCTGCTGCTCCATAGTCAGGCGTTGTCTTTCCTCCAACATTTGCATGTATTGGAGGAAGTTCTGCTGCGTCATGGGTGGTGGTGGTGGTGGAAACTGATTTCTGGCAGCGTCGTCCGCCTCCTCCTTTTGCTTTGCCTCACGCTCGAGGCGTTGTGCTTCACTCTCGTCGCCTAACATCCCCGGCATCTTCCCCTAGTTCTGTAACAAAAAGTGGTACTCATAATTACTCCATGCGCAAGTTTTCTGAGCTCAACTTTGTGCACAGAACTAGTCATGCAATGGAAATCAAGAAGCAAATCCAAATCATACAAAACATATACCAAATATATACATACTTAAGTGGTTTATTACAATACTCAGTAGTAGTGTGAGTATGCAAACTCACTTATTGAAGTATAATTACAACTTATACAAATATTACATACTACAATACATGTGGTACATCTGTATTGTAGCCTCGCCTCCCGTGGTGTTCTCTAGTCGTGGCTTCACTCCCGGTACATCCCAGGCTTCCATACGGTCGAACGAGTAGTCTTCCTGATAGAGTCTGGGACATAAGGTCTTCTCGTCGGCTGGTAGTCAGAATCAGAGGATGATCCCAGGGAGAAATCTGTTGTCATGAAATGGTTATTTAATGCAGCATAATCCTCCCCTGGGTTGTACTCCCCTATGACTCCATCATATGCATTACCTCCATCTGTGTCCGACTCTATCATGATCGGATACTCCTCATAATCTCCCCTACTATACTGATGGTTCTGATACTGGTTTATGGCGTCTTGATCCATCTCGGGATTACATCTAACTGGATCACTATCTGTTCCCATGAATGATCCCCAACGCAAACTTGTGGAGTTCTCAATAGGAGTCTCGGAACGCTAATGGTTTCCGGATTCCTCTCCGCCCTCGTATCCACCTTGGGAGCTACTAGGAAAGTACCTAGGTGTTACAGGTGTGGTTTGTGGTTCTGGATGGTCAATACTAATAAAGTCACCAGCTGAATAAACTGGTGTGTGAACCTCACCCTCCATTGGTTCCTTTCCATTCGACTCCTCCTTGGGCTCAGTGAATTCATCCAACATTGTGTCAATTGCCCCCGACAGATGTCGGTTCAACTGAAAATACAATGTCAGTAGGTTTCAGCAGTTATCCATGTTCTTAGCGGCTTCTGCAGGTTTTCTCTTTGCAAACTTAAAATGGTTCAACATAGGATCATCTTCCTCCTCCATATGTGGAATATGTGCGAATTCGGAACCAATAAGCTCCTTAGTATTATGTTCCCGAATATCTGTGATGGCTTTCATTATGGCTATGTGGTAGGCTGTTCTTATGGTTCTAGCCTCTCCTGCTGGCATCACTGCACTCATTCCTAGGGATTCTGGAAGTTGTAATCCTACCCTACACTTTGCCAATACTGTACCATCGTAGTACATGTATTTCATTACTCGGATTTGGGGATCGCACCCTGTTGACTGCCAAAACCCACCGGCGGGCAGCGGCCTTGTCAACACCGTAGAGCCGGGAAGAGCCTAGAGCTGCGGCTGGCTGAGACCCCTCCGAGCGACGGCCCGCAATGCTCTTCTGGTCACACGCGGCGATGCAAAGTGCAAGGGCGTGCCACCTGACCTATACCGGTCGGGAAGGTGATGGGGATGCCTCGCTTAGTTTCCTGCAGGGCATACATGTAAACGTTAAATACGAGCCTCGATCGGCTCTCAGGTTATCCTGTGAATCGGCTCAAAGAGCCAATCCACCCATGATTCGTACGGGGTGCATGAATACTTGGTGGTCCTGCTTGATCAAGATAGAGCTAATGAGACCTACGACGATTTAGGGTTTTCACCGCATAATCGGATCATCCTACTCCAGGTTGGGCCTCGCGGCCACGCACGGTGCTCGTAAGCCGATCCTAAACAAGGCCTAAAAACCAACATGAAGTTGATCCTCGGAACATCCCGTTTAGGACTTGCGAACGCCACCCTACGTGCCACTGGATCCTCCCCCTTTGTAAGGCCTAACTATTGCGGATATTAAACTAATCCTTGTAGAACAAGGAGCAATCGTAACGGATCAGATCTACTAAATAATGATCAAGCGGGTGCCGCCCCACACCCGAGGTAGGTGTGAGGGCGGCTAGATATGCAAGGGTTGCACTACGTAAGCATGCTTAAACGAAGAACAATGCTAACCCTAACACATCTATGATAACTACGTTGCTCGCCATCAAAAGCGCTTCGATACGAGCAACGCATGAACAACGTGGGGCTTGTGCTGCCTAGATCGCAAGATGCGATCTAGGCAGCATGTCGCTTACCCGATAGAAACCCTCGAGACGAAGGAGTTGGCGATGCGCCGAGATTGGTTTGTTTGGGGTTGAACGTGAGTTGTTGTTTATTCCATAAACCCTAGGTACATATTTATAGTCCAGGGGACTTTCTAACGTGGGAATATCCCCACCGTATACGAGACAAACTCTAACTTTTAATCTATGACGCAATCTACTATAAAAAGATACACGGGCAAACTAGCCCAAATTCTCCATATAAGGCCGCCTCGTAAATCTTCCACGCGTAATCTTCCAAGCCCATCTCTCTCGCGGCCCATCTCCTCGATTTGACCAAAATCTGGTGATAACACATGCCCCCCTGGTTTTGGCAATGATAATTCCAAAACCACTCTGTCTTTCCTTCGAAGGGTCATGTCGTGGCAGAGCAGAGCCGTTACAGCATCCGTCATCATTATGCCCTGTCTTCTCAGCTTCTCTTCAAATTCTGACAGCTTTGGCGTCGATTCCTTGGAAACTGTAATGGCATTAAACCTTCACCAGATTTCTCATTATTTTAGCTGTGCCGACTGGTTAGCTCTCTTTATTCCATCCCAGCCATCGGCACCAAAAAACCCTCTCCTCCTGTAGCGATGTCTTCCTCTTCCTCTTCCTTCTCAAACCTCTTCCCCCAATCTTTGCCGAAGAAGAAGAACGAGGACAGCCTCCACCCCGTAGTGAACCCCTTCTCCTCCGACAAGGAAGAGAAAGAAAGAGAAGCAGCGAAAGCCAAGGCCTCCCCCTCTGCCAAGCTCCCGCCGAAGAAGCGCTCCCGCATGTGGGCGGACAGCGAGGACGAAGATGATGACGAAGAGGAAGAGGAGGAGGATGACTCCTCCTCCTCCATCGGGTATCCGCCGACCAAGCGCTTCCGCTCCCGGGCGGACAGGCGAGGAGGATGATGATGACAAGGAGGAAGAGGCTCCGGCCAAGGGCTGGGGCAGCAGCGACGAGGAGCTCCCCGGGAGCGAGCGCCGACGACGTCGACGGCGGCGATGACGAGGACAACGACGACTAGTAGTATAGGACTAGTAGTAGCAGTGCACTAGGCACCAGATCCCTCTTTTGAGAGCCATCGGCTCTTTCCTGTAAAGCCGCTCCTTGGAATCAATGAAATTGTTCTTTCCATTCATCCTTTAATTGCTCCAATTTCATTCATTCCGCCTGTCATGCTAAGACCGATAGCAACGCGTCGGACTTCTTTCCTTTTGATCGCCGAGGAAACCGGATTCTAATTAGCTCGTAGGCTAAGAACTTCTCAATTTTTAGGCTGCGATTAGATATCTGACCAAAATTCTTCGCAATCCCTTAGCCGACAACAACTCATCGGCTATTTTGAGAATCCAGTCCTTTTCCTTTTCTTGCAGCAACAGCGACAGTCCAAGCCCTCGTACTAGACGACGGCTTTTCCTTCCCAGTTCCTCCCCGAGACGATCATGATGCAGCCGCAGCCGAGGTGACTCTAATCGGCTCTTAAAAAACAGGTCTGTTGCCCCCCCGAGTCTCAGCCAAGGCACGACAGAGACGAGGATACGCAAATTGGCTGTAAGGACCTGAGCTTGATCATATCTGAAGGAGCTTCTTATGCAGAACCAGCCGATCTGCACATAAATCGGCTTCCCAAAGCAGAGAGCCTTCAAGGTGAGCTGCCCCCCGAGCTTCTTTAGTTCTCGCTGGCTAGATCGGCTCCTTTCCTTTGGTGAATCTAATGCAATCCATCCTTGACCTGATCCGCACGCCCATGCTGCTCCTGACATTGTTCTTGAAGAGAGGATCTGAGCTTCCAAACTGCTCCATTGAGAAGTTCCTTCATAAAAAATCTCCCTTTGTGCTCCATTGACCCTCTGATCGTAACAGTTACTCCTCTTGAGTCGATGGCCATGCATCGGCTTTCATATCCTTAAGTCGATGCCTGCTGCATCGGCTGTGCTCGAAAATTTTCGAATGTTCATATATATATATATTTTTTTTTTACGGCCGGTGGGTCTGTGCATCGGCCCCCATATTCCAATACCCATCACCAGCAGATGAGATGCTTCCGTTGCATATCCTCGTATTTTATCTACCTGGGTGCCCCCCCGAGCCGATTCTGTCAAGAGAATTGATGGTATCGGCTCTGTTGGATAACATGTTGAATCCAGGCAGAATGGTGGGTGAGGATAATTTTGGCCGATTGCTGGAATCGGCCTCCACGTTGCTTGCTCGGTGAAGGTTTTGTAAGTTCCCTTCATAAATTTCTGGGGCCGATCACAAGGATCAGCCTCGCCATGTTCGCTCATTGATGTGCTCTTGCTACTCGCTCAGGCCGGAAGACAGAACCAGCCCAATCTGTGACTTTATCATGTTGGTGCGCTTGCTATCGTCCACCTTGAGTGCACCATAGAGTCGTGGAGCACTAAGCTCTGTCGGCAAGACGAGCACCATGTTTGTGCCAGCCGATGTTTCATCATCGGCTTTCCTTTGTTTGGGGCGCCACTCCATTTTCCGTGGACGACCCTCTTCATCCAGGGTTCGCTGAACCTTTGCAGCCAGATCAGGTCGTGCCTTCCTTAGCGTATGCAGGTATAACCTTTCGGCTTCCTCCAGGCCGCGCAATCGCTGAACCCTGCGCTTTTGGGAACGGCTGAGTCCGTCAGGGCACCACCTTGGCCGGTGGTACCTGTCTTCTTCTACTTCTCCCTCGTCTTCTGAATCCTCAAGATCTGCCCAACGAGGTGACTCAGCGCGTTTGCTTTGTGGTGGGAGAGGCCCTAGGCGCTCGAACACAGACACGTTGGCTGCCTCCTTCTTCTTCTTGTTGCATTCTGGGCAATTGCCGATTGTGGGCAATCGGCTCATTCCTGAGTCCCAACAGTGTCTGAAGAAGGGGCAGTCCCAGTGTCTGGCGTTGTCATCTTGCTCCCTTGATGTTTCCGTGGCACAGCGCTCGTGTTCCTCCTCATCGCGATCCTGCCGACGATGTCTTCTGGCTTCTCTAGCCAGACGATCTCCTCTATCATCATAATTGGACCGTCGGCGTTGGTCATACCGACTCACATATTTGTTGAGGAGGTGATCGGAGAGAGGCCGTTGATATCTTATGTTCTTCACCTCTCCCTCCGTGACGTAGCGCTTGCCATCATGACGGAGCCGATCGCGTGGAGCGGCCTCCTCTCGTATCCTTGCTATGAGAGCAGCTGCCCTCATCTCCATTTTTGCCGCAGTGGTTCCCGGGTCCTACCATGTTGATGCTGAACGAGGGACCTGGCCGGCAACCCTCGGGTAGGTGACTTCCACCATGTTAACGGCGGGGAAGGGTTGGGTGTCGACCTTCATGGCGTACTGGTTGAAAATTAGACGCCCCTTCTCTATCGCCGCTTGGATGTGCTGACGCCACACCCTGCAGTCGTTGGTGGCATGGGAGAGCGAGTTGTGGAATTTGCAGTACGGCTTTCCGTTTAGCTCTTTCGCCGTGGGGAACTTGAGACCTTCAGGAATCGTCAACTCGTTTCTCCTTGAGCAGGAGGTCGAAGATTTGTTCGAGTCTTGGTCACGTCAAAATCAAATCCCCCGGGCGGCCCCGGTGGCTTTACCCATTTGCGGTGCCACGGGGGTTCCTCCCCGAGTCCACTCAGCCACCGCTATTTCTTGGTCTCCCGCAGGCACTTCACCTTCCTCTGTATCGACCATGACTACTGCACGCTTGAACTTGTCTTGGTACAGGTCCGGGTGGCGCTGTTCATATGCTGATAGTTTCTGAACCATGTGCGCCGCCGAGGGATAATCCGCTTGGGAGGCCATGTCCTTGAGCTGTGTTGCAAGGCCTGCTACCGCCAACTCGATCGCTTCCTTTTCAGCTTATACGAACCGAATAACATCGGTTCCTAAGATTCCTGAAGCGCTGGATGTACTCTGTCACCGTTTCCCGCGCTTCGACGTAGTTGTGCTAGATCGGCAATGCTAGACTCGGAAGCTTCGAGTGGTATTGCATATGGAACTCGTTCTTCCAATTGCTTCCAAGACTCGGATGGAGTTTGCCGGCAAAGAGGTATACCATCCAAAAGCCGATCCCGTGAGGGACCGTGAAAAGAGCCTCACGCGTAGCTGATCCGACACCGAAGCCGGTCCTAATTGAGCCAAATATCGGCCGACGTGCTCGATGGAGCCGGAGCCATCCGATCCACTGAATTTGGAGAAGTCGGGAGCCGATATTTAGGTGGCAGCGGGATCATCTCGTACTCGTCGGGGTACGGCTTGGAATAGCCGATCGCTCTTCTTTTCGGCACCATGCCGAACCGGTCTCTCGTATGGTACCGATCCGATCCGCCGTGTCCGGCCGTAGGAGTTGCACTCTGAAGATTCGCCGGGGTGGCGTACTTAGCCAGCCATGTTTGCTTTTCCAGCTCTGAGCCAACAGCAAGAGCTGGGCTCGGGAGTTTCGTCGGTGTGGCATACTTAGTTAGCCACGTCTGCTTCTCAAGCTCTGTTGCTGACGTTCCTCCTGTCTTCGCCGGAGTCCCCGATGTTGTGGCCTGGTTTGTGAGTGCCCAGTCACCACAATCTGGCACATACGTGCACGCGTATCCTTGAGGGATCTCCTTAGGCGCCTCAGCCAAGAACTGGTAGTCACTAGGGTCACCACCAATCTTGTAGACGAGGAATGCCGGTGTAGTCGGCACTTCAGCAGGTGCTGCCAACGCATATGGCAACGGTGGATCGGGACCGGAGTGGCAACTCTCCTTGATGAGTCCCGAGAGCTGGTCCTGACGGCGAGTATTGGTGGCTCATGATCTCCTGGATCACGCGCAGAGCGACACGCTCCAACACGTTGACCAAGTTCTCAGAGTGGCGGTGTAGCGAGTGAGCCACCAAGTAGTTGATCTCCTGCCGCCGCCCCCTGGTGCGTTCCTCCGACGGGGCAGAGAGATCTATCCCATCGAGTGCACCTTGAGGTGAGAATCCCTTCCATCTGATGCCATGGGAACGGGTTCTCTGAAAGGAGCCGATGAGGTCGGCTTCGAGGGTGGCCTTGATCTCGTTGTATTGTTTCTTGAGCTCGTCAGGCAGCTCCTCGTAGGTGATCTGGCGTGCCGTCCGCCATCTCGGATGTAGATGGCGATGTGGTTGATGCGGACGATTGTCCCACCGGGCGTGCCGTAAATGTGTTGACCGCCAAAACCCACCGGCGGGCAGCGGCCTTGTCAACACCGTAGAGCCGGGAAGAGCCTAGAGCTGCGGCTGGCCGAGACCCCTCCGAGCGACGGCCCGCAATGCTCTTCCGGTCACACGCGGCGATGCGAAGTGCAAGGAGCGTGCCACCTGACCTATACCGGGTCGGAAGGTGATGGGGATGCCTCGCTTAGTTTCCTGCAGGGCATACATGTAAACGTTAAATACGAGCCTCGATCGGCTCTCGGGTTATCCCGTGAATCGGCTCAAAGAGCCGATCCACCCATGATTCGTACGGGGTGCACGAATACTTGGTGGTCCCGCTTGATCAAGATAGAGCTAATGAGACCTACGACGATTTAGGGTTTTCACCGCATAATCGGATCATCCTACTCCGAGGTTGGGCCTCGCGGCCACGCACGGTGCTCGTAAGCCGATCCTAAACAAGGCCTAAAAACCAACATGAAGTTGATCCTCGGAACATCCCGTTTAGGACTTGCGAACGCCACCCTACGTGCCACTGGATCCTCCCCCTTTGTAAGGCCTAACTATTGCAGATATTAAACTAATCCTTGTAGAACAAGGAGCAATCGTAACGGATCAGATCTACTAAATAATGATCAAGCGGGGTGCCGCCCCCACACCTGAGGTAGGTGTGAGGGCGGCTAGATATGCAAGGGTTGCACTACGTAAGCATGCTTAAACGAAGAACAATGCTAACCCTAACACATCTATGATAACTACGTTGCTCGCCATCAAAAGCGCTTCGATACGAGCAACGCATGAACAACGTGGGGCTTGTGCTGCCTAGATCGCAAGATGCGATCTAGGCAGCATGTCGCTACTCCGATAGAAACCCTCGAGACGAAGGAGTTGGCGATGCGCCGAGATTGGTTTGTTTGGGGTTGAACGTGAGTTGTTGTTTATTCCATAAACCCTAGGTACATATTTATAGTCCAGGGGACTTTCTAACGTGGGAATATCCCCACCGTATACGAGACAAACTCTAACTTTTAATCTATGACGCAATCTACTATAAAAAGATACACGGGCAAACTAGCCCAAATTCTCCATATAAGGCCGCCTCAGAAATCTTCCACGCGTAATCTTCCAAGCCCATCTCTCTCGCGGCCCATCTCCTGATTTGACCAAAATCTGGTGATAACACACCCAAATTCGAGTAGTATTGCAAGAAGAATATCAGCGAGTCTTCCGTCATAATCGTTCAGAGATGACTCCTTCACTTTCACGTTACGTCCGGAACGTGAGCTTGCCATAGTTGGCTGTAGATAAGAAAGAGTATAATATTAGTAATGATGCATCATAATAGTGATAATGAAGAATTATCGCACTAAAAGATATGATTGTTTTATTCTCAAGTGAATATACACCATATTTTTAGAGAATTCTTTACTAATCCTATTTGACTCCTAACGTTCTGTCGCATTTACTAGGTTCCAACCTAAGGTCAAAGCTTTTGCTATGATACCAACTGTGGTGACCCTGCATACCACTGCATGTTGTAGTATGCTAGTCGTTGATATAACATTCACGAAGTACCAATCCGCAAATATTACATCCCTCAGAGTAGTACAACAGAAAATAGCAGGTCCATAACTCATTCATTTATTATTACAAGCCATATATACATATCATATCGGAGTTCCTCTTGGGTCCTAAGAGGAATACTCCTGGGTTCGAGGTGAACCCGACTTAACTTACAATATAGAAGTCTTAGTAAGTTATACATTTATTTTTATCGAGAAGATAAGTACTAAGTGTTTGTACTGCTCGGCTACTACTACGATCAGTTAAGTCTACACTTTTTCTCCTCCGGAACCCTCCCGGTTCCGTAGACGATGAGGTAATCCACTCCTTCTACACCTCCGGAGAGGTCTGGTTCTTCATAGCAGATGTCCTCTGCTCCTTCTTGGTTGTCGTTGTCCTCCTCAAGTCGATTCATACAATCTAAGCAGGGGATTTAAGAGTGGTATGAGTACGAGCGTACTCAACAAGTTCATTATAGAAAAGAGGTGTTTAATGCTCTAGCTACGATATCAGACCAGAAAGTCTAATACCAATGCAGGTTTTGATAACCATTTCTTCAAGAGGTTGCTTTTATTCATAAGAACTATGTCCGTCAGCCTTCACCGGTTTACTAGAACTTCATGGAGTTCCTTTCCGGCAGCATTCGCAGTTCCAAATCTCGGAACAGGGAGTCACATGTCACAATTCATTACACTCTGCAGAGGTGTGTTGCTTTACCCATAAGAGATCTTAACCTTGGTGCCAACCGGGCAGCTTTCCCGTCCACACTTCCTTTGGTGTGAGGCCCGGTATAAGGTCTAGCCAATCATGTTCCTCCGCTACCTCGAACACCCACCCTTTGTTGCAATTCCGACCTTGGGTTCTCGCCGGCCAGCGTATCCATAGGATACCATCCGACCTCAACTATTACCAGGTCGCAACTATGGTCCTTCGCCGGTCGTTGCAACCCCTCATAGACCGCATTACCGTGGGGAATTAGAATGAGATCCCCACCCTTCGGTTTCTCTCGCAAGATACAACTGCTACGGTAAGCGCATCCGTTGATGAACGAGAGGTGGAAACACTTTTGACTATTCTGTCCCACTCCAGATCTTATGGTTAACACGGGTATTACGGCACAAGAATCACTGGACGACATTTGTTGTTTAATCCTAGATGGATATAAACCCATTGCAATGGAACCTCCACCATGTCAACACATTCCATGGTTCCATTGCCAACCACATAGTCATATTCATAGTTATGAAAGTAGTGCTTTTGTTTTTCATGCAAGAGTGATAAGTATAGTACTTTGCAAGTAAATTGGTAAAAATACTCAAATGACATGAGCAAGCGATGAACTTGCCTGGCAACTGCGATGTAATGCAGTTGGATGCTTTGGATTGACCCTGATCCTCTGTTGCTGAAAAATAGCATCATTGTCCGATAAGGGCAATGGTTAAAGAAGCAATTATGCATGGTTCAGCTTTTAGGGTTTGTTCCCCCCTTCCCGATACTTTGTTATTTCATGTAAGAGGTAATTACTAAGAATGATTTAGGGATACTCTGTTTAGGGTAAAATACTACCTTGAAATGTTGTCAAGGCGTTTTTAAAGTCCAAATGAATTTATGGACTTATTTTCATTACTGAAAATATAAAGTGTTATTGAAATGATTATAATACTCATCAAATTAGGACTTAATCTTATTTGTCTCCAAAAATTCCCTTTCATATTTTATTATGATAGAGAATTTTATACTGAGTGGTTTTCACATTTTTCTTTATTTTTTTAGAGTTCTTAAACATTTTCTTTTAATTTTCAAAGTTAACAGTTTTATCAAAATTGTGAAAGGACTCTTTTGCCCCTGGGCCCACCTGTCAGTGGAGCCCAGCGGTTAGGTCGAACCCGAGCCGCTCGTCCGGCTCGGTCAGCCCACTCGCCCTTCCTCTCTCTCTCTCTCTCTCTCTCTCTCTCTCTCTCTCTCTCTCTCTCTCTCTCTCTCTCTCGCAGAACCCTAATCCCCTCGCTCGCTCTGGCGACCCGTGTCACCTCCGCCGTCGCCGAATTATTCCGTTCGTCTCCTGTCAGCTCCGGCGACGCAGTTGGTTGCAAAAGGACCGCCTCTCGATGGCGAACCTGATGGTCCGCGTCGATCTGGCCCTCATTGCCTCCTCTGCTCGCCCCCAACACATCTGCACGCACGGCCGCACGGATCCGTGGTGCTCCTTCGATCGCCGGCGTTCCTGGCGCGATGGTGACGCCGTGATGATGCTGGCGTTGCGGCGAGGCTGTGGCCAGGCTTGGCTTGGCCTGGCGCCGCCGTTCGCCCGGCGTGTGCCGCCATGCCGCCATGGCCGTGCTCATTTCCGCTTCGCCTGTGAGTGTTCCCCTCCTCTCTCTCTCTCTCACCTGGTCTTCCTCCTCCTCCACTAGATGCCTTGGCGTCCAGGTGGTGGTGTTGCTGCTGCTCCTGCGTGTATGTGCTCTGCGCCATGCTATTGCTTGTGCTGCCATGGTGTGCTAGCTGCTGCTGCTCTATGTGCCATGGTTACTAGCTGCTACTGCTTTACTAGCCCCGTTCTATGCTTTGCTGATGCTTATTCCATGTCCTTGCTTACTGTCTCTGTTCATTCATGTGGTTGCGCATTCTACTATCTATCTAGATGCTCATCTGAGCAACCCTAGACATTGATGTTGCTTAATTACTTGTGCTATGCTAATGTTCTGGCCCCTGGCTCACTACTGTAAGTAGTTCTTGCTTATAGCAAGTGCCAGTTCCTCTGGTGGTTTGTTCATTGTGTTCTAATTCATGGAAATGCTCAACTGAGCACGATGGTTGGCTAGACAGCTCCCTCTCTTGATGTTGTGCTTATGGATACAATTCACCTGCATATATTTATTTATCTATGATATATGAGTTGATTAATTGTGGCTCTGGATGATCATTTGATCACCAGGACCTCCTGTTGGTTCTGGTATATGCATGAGTTCAATTCTCCTGCTACTGTTATTGCTAGGCTTAGCTCTAGCATGGTCTGACAAGCCCTGATGATCATATGATCATCAATTGCTTGATAAATGGCTGCTATACCATGCTGGTGTCTCACTAATGCTCTCTCTTGTGTCTATGTGACACACAGGCATATGCTGGTGTATGCTTATGCCTATTCCAGCACCTGCTGTTGCTTGCAGTGATCATCTGGATCATTTGCAAGGGTCTGGTGCACTGTTTAATTATGCATCTCATTTATCTGTGTAGTCTAGCTTGATTGAATAGATAAATGAGGTGAACTGCTTGGCAGTGATGATCCTATTAACTGAATAATTGAAGCTAGATGGATGCCAACCACTGGTTGGGAACCCTAGCTCACTTCTGAACCCTATTGGGTGATGATGTAGTGACTTAGTGTGTTGGTCTGTGGGTTTGAGGTGGCCCTGGCAGCTCTTTGGTGTTGTCCAAGGGTGGCTCCCCCTCTGTGGCTTTGCCGTGGCTCTCACATGCTATCTGGTTGATCCTTGATTGGATTTACAGTGGCTTTTGATGTTGACAACATGAATACACACTATATTGTCTATCTGTCTGATGGTGTAACTAGTTATAGGTGCTAGGTGACTTTGGATGGCTAGATAGGATCATATCCATGCTGGATTTCCTTGGTTATGCCACTGATTTGGCATAACCAGTGTTCCCTTGGGTGATTTCCTATTGGCTTTCTCCCATATTTGCTTGCACCAAATGGCTAGTAGCCAGATGATGATACAAACAGGGTTTCTACCCAATTTTGCTTCTGTGATTGATGCATATGCTAGCTAATTTATGAGCAAAACAGTTGCTTGCTCATGTTTATCTTGGTATACCTCACTCCAGCTCCTAGAAAGGTGTTGGTGTAGAGGATTTGCTTCTAGATGGTTGGTTTGCTTGCCCTGCTCCTCCTGGCTAGCTTGTGCTTGATTCCCTCCTTGTGGCTTGCTCTACAACAACAGTTCTTGGTGGAACTGTTCTGGATGGTTTGGCTGGTTTGGAAGGCTTTGGTGTTCTTCCTGTTCTACAAGTTCTTGTAGTTCTTACCCTTGGAGATCCTGTCGATGGATTTCTAGGGTTTGTTGGTGAAAACCTTTTGTACTGGCCCTCCTTGTACTCCTTTGGTCGACAGCAGTGCATGTACTGGGGTTCTTCTCCCCTAGCTGTGTGTGTGTGTGGAGGGCATGCAGCTCTCCTTGTGAGCTGCCTGTGTGTTTCACAGGTTGGGACTTGGTCCCTGGCTTGGCTCTCCCGGCAGTGTTGAGATTATCCTCTCAATTCACTTGTTTTGCTAACCTGCCAAGTGGCTTTGCCACTTGGCCTAACCTTAATTTCTGTTTGTTGTCTTTGATTGCAGGAATGAATTGGATGATCAAAAGAAGATCATTCTGGTGTTGATCAAGAATTCTTGAAGATTAACTTGTCTAGTTTAGAATTCTGTATTACTTGTAATTTTCCTTTCTATTTTGTTTCCATTTATCCAATTATTGTAATGTATTGTAATATTCATAATCCATTTTGGGATATTGTAAGTTGACAATGTATCTTGTGTGGTTATCAATAAAGCTCAAGTTTTCCTTAATGAGCTTTATATATTTGATGTACTATTTTATATACTTGAATATCTATTTGTTTAATAAATTATCTCAATTTGAATTATGATATATTCAATTGATGTTTGAATTTTGAAATTCAAACATAACTTATTTGAATTCAATCATGCAACTTAATTTGAGATGCCATGTTCCCTTCTCTTCTCCAAAACCCTACTTAACTTAGTTGAGGTCCAAATTTATCGCACTCTCGAAACCCTAACCCTGTAAGGTGTCGAGAGAGAAACTTTTCCCCCCTAAGATGCAGTTTTTCTTTAAAAGCGCGAAATTTCCCCAGATTTTACGATGCAATGCACATCCCTTTCTAAAATCTACCCCTCGATCGTCTCTAAACCTGGGATATCACAGTAGCAACTGCAAGTAATTGCAGTAGATAAAACAACATATATATAACCTTTTATAATTGTATCCAGAAGCACATCAAATAGAATTGATGCACCACTACAGTGAGCAACATAAGGATATCACATCAATGAATAACAGGAGCTCCACAAGCAACACTGGCACTTGCATAAGCAAGAACTGCTTACAGTAGTTGGCCAGGGTAACCACACAAAGATGAGCAAGGATAGATAGTAGCATAGCAGCAGCTAGAACAGCATGGCATGGCCATGAGCACCACAACATCAATAGCTTAGCAATAGCATGGTATGGCCATGAGCACAACAACAACAACAGTAGAAACCCTAGCAACAGCAGGGCATGGCTAATACAGCAGCAATAGCCTAGCAACAGCATGGCATAGCCATGAGCATAGCAACATACAGAGCAGCACAATCACAACAGCAACAGCCTAGCAATAGCATGGCTAGGCCAATGGCATGGCCATAGTAGCAGTAGAGCAGATGTTGGTGTACTGGCAAGTCTAGTACACCAAGGAGAGGGATGTCAGTGCATCCAGAGGAAGAAGAGGAGGAGGAGTAAGAGAGAGGAAGGAGTAGCGTGTACCTAGGAGCAGTAGCACGAAGGCGTAGCCATGGCAGCCACGACGACACGGACCAGGCCACCGCAGCGCCAAGCCGCGGCCAGGACAAGCCATGTCGAGCACCACCGCACCCAGCACAGCAACCAGCACGCCGCCGAGAAGCACCAGGACGGGCTGGAGCATCTGCCCGACGTGCATCGCCAGAGGCGGCCGCAACCCTAGTTGTAGTAGGGGTCGGGGACGAGCGGAAGGCGCCATATTTTCCATATCAACGCGGATAGGAAGCAACACCATCAACAGACGCGTCAATTGCGCCCCGTGGCGAGGGCCAAGGTCACCGGAGTCTACCGGATTCGGCCGGAATCGACCGGCGACGGCGGAGGCGTCGCGGGAGTCATGGGAGCCAATTTAGGGTTAGGGTTCATCGCATGCGAGAGGAGGGGATCGAATGAGTCCGGTTGGGCCGGACCAGGTGGTCTGGTCCAACCAAACCCAGTGGGTCGGTCTGACTGGTGGGCCTAGGGGCAAAAGGGTCATTTCACAACCCTTTCAAAATTGAAACTTTGTACTAAATCCAAAAATCATAGAAAACTCTAAAAAAATAGAATAAAATATGAAAACCACTTTGAAAATTACTCTCTACTCCAAACAAATAATTATTTGAAAAGATGGACCAAAGTAAAAAATGATTATTAAAAGAATAATTATTCATCCAAGGAATAAAATAATAATAAAAGGAATTAAAAATAAACCCCCTGTTTTTAATAATTAACCAGGTCCATATATTATTGGACTTAACTCTTCTTGGAAACTTTCCAAGATATTATTTTTACTCTTAAGGAGGAAATTCAAATATTTCTTATTCCAAAACTCTGAGAATTAAATTAAAAACACCAGCTAGGGGGGAACAACCTAAAAACACCAAAAGCATGCATCCCTTTAACCATTGCCCTTATCAGACAATGATGCTATCTTTCAAAAACCGAGGACAAGGGCCAGTCCACACCATCCAACTACAATACCTTGCAATATTCAGGCAAGTTCATCGCTTGCTCATGCCATTTGAGTATTTTTATCAAGTTAATTGCAAAGTACTATAAGTATCACTCTTGCATGAAAAAAAATACTTTCATAACTATGAATATGACTATGTTGTGGGCAATTGAACCATGGGATGAGTTCGGTGGAGGTTTGATGTCTACGGGAGCTTCTATTCTTGTAGACAGTGTTGGGCCTCCAAGAGCAGAGGTTTGTAGAACAGCAGCAAGTTTCCCTTAAGTGGATCACCCAAGGTTTATCGAACTCAGGGAGGAAGAGGTCAAAGATATCCCTCTCATGCAACCACTGCAACCACAAAGCAAGAAGTCTCTTGTGTCCCCAACACACCTAATAGGTGCACTAGTTCGGCGAAGAGATAGTGAAATACGGGTGGTATGAATGAATATGAGCAGTAGTAACGGCACCGAGAAAATAGCTTGTCTGGCGTGTAGTTGATGGTGGTAATATGGTAGCGATAGTAACGCTAAGATAAAACGAGTAAACAAGCAGCGATAGCGATATTTAGGAACAAGGCCTAGGGAATAGACTTTCACTAGTGGACACTCTCAACTTTGATCACATAACAGAATAGATAAATGCATACTCTACACCCTCTTGTTGGATGATGAACACCACTAACTGTGTAGGATTACAAGAACCCTCAGTGTCGGAGTTAACAAGCTCCACAATATTCAATGTTCATATTTAAATAACCTTAGAGTGCATGACAGATCAACACGACTAAACCAAGTACTAACACAGCATGCACACTGTCACCTTCACACTATGTAGGAGGAATAGATCACATCAATACCATCATAGCAATAGTTAACTTCATAATCTACAAGAGATCACAATCATAGCCTACGCCAAGTACTAACACGGATGCACACACTGTCACCATTACACCGTGGAGGAGGAATAAAACTACTTGAATAACATCACTAGAGTAGCACATAGATAAATTGTGATACAAAACACATTGCAATCATAAAGAGATATAAATAAGCACTTCACTACGCCATTCATAACAGTGAATAAGTATTCGTGAAATATATCCTAAGAGACCCACACGGTGCACACACTCTGTCACCTTTACACACTTGGGACAAGGAGTCTCCGGAGATCACATAAGTAAAATTCACTTGACTAGCATAACGACATCTAGATTACAAGCATCATCATATGAATCTCAATCATGTAAGGCAGCTCATGAGATTATTGTATTGAAGCACATAGGAGAGAGATGAACCACATAGCTACCGGTACAGCCCCGAGCCTCGATGGAGAACTACTCCCTCCTCATGGGAGACAGCAGCGTTGATGGAGATGGCGGTGGTGTCGATGGAGGAGCCTTCCAGGGGCACTTCCCCGTCCCGGCGGCGTGCCGGAACGAGAGACTCCTGTCCCCCGGATCTTGGCTTCGCGATGGTGGTGGCTGCGGAAGGTTTCTCGTACCGTGGTTTTTCCGTATCGAGGTTTTAGGTCTGGGACCTTTATATAGGCGAAGAGGCGGAGTCGGAGGGTCAACGAGGCGATGACACCATAAGGCGGCGCGGCCAGGGGGTGGGCCGCGCCGGCCTATCATCTGGGGCCTGTGTGGCCCCCCTGCGCGACTCTCGGGTGTTCTGGATGCTTCCGGGCAAAATAGGAACACTGGGCGTTGATTTCGTCCGATTCCGAGAATATTTCGTTACTAGGATTTCTGAAACCAAAAACAGCGAGAAAACAAGAATCGGCACTTCGGCATCTTGTTAATAGGTTAGTTCCAGAAAATGCACGAATATGACATAAAGTGTGCCTAAAACATGTAGATATCATCAATAATGTGGCATGGAACATAAGAAATTATCGATACGTCGGAGACGTATCAAGGTTCCATTGCAATTGGTTTATATTCACATAGGACTAACAACAAATGTCGTTCAGTGATTCTTGCACCGTAATACCCGTGTTTACCATAAGATCTGGAGTGGTACGGAGTAGTCAGCTGTTCTTTTCCCTCTCGCATATCAACGGGTACAACTGCAGGTGGCCAGCATGTACATGCTTAGGCAGGGAGGAAGCCCCGGGGAATCCACCCATTCCTTCTACTGCGAAATGTACATATGATGGATTGTAACAGGCTAGCCCAAGGGATTGATCGTATGAGTCAATCGAGGTCAGTGGATTACAAAGGGTGGGTATGCGGGGTCGCGGGAAGGCCCAGTGATTGGCTATGACTTATACCTGGCCTTACACCAAGGAAGTGTGGACGAGAACTAGACTCGGCTGGTAACAAGGATAAGTTCTCTTATGGGTAAAATAACACACCTCTGCAGAGTGTATCAAATTGTGGCTTGTCACTCCCTGTTCCGGGTTTGGAACTGCGAATGCTGCTGGAAAGGAACTCCATGAAGTTCTAGGCACCCGGTGAAGGCTGGCGGACATAGCCTTCCGAATAAAAGCAACCTTTTGAAGAAATGTTTACAAAAACCTGCATCGCCTTGGACTTTCTGGTTCATGGCCGTAGCTAGTGCATAAAACACATCTTTCCTATAATGAACTTGTTGAGTACGCTCGTACTCATCCCTCTTTAAATCCCATGCTTAGATTGCCAGAACAGCACTGAGGGGAATCCAGAGGAAGCAGACTACGTGGAGGATGTCTAATACGAGGAGCCAGATCTCTTGGGAGGCATCGAAGGAGTGGACTACCTGGTCGAGTTTGGAGTCGAAGAGACTGAGGAGGAGGCATAAGCTAGTAGGTTACAGTAGTAGTAGTCGGGAAACACCGAACAATATAGAATAAGCTGCTCGAGTAGTAATGGTCCTAAGCCTAGTTCTACCTATAGTTTGTAGGCTTTGTAGAGTTCAACTGGAACTCCCGAGTTATCCTCTACGGACCCGAGAGGAGCTCCCTTATGATGTACATTTCTAGCTTGTAATAATATTAAGTGAGTAAGTTTGGACCAACTATGTTTCTGTTGTACCACTCTGAGGGATGTGATATATGCGGATTGGTACTTCGCACATGTTATATCCACGGCCAGCATACTACAACATGTAGTGGTATGCAGGGTCACTACAGTTGGTATCAGAGCAAAAGCTTTGACCTTAGGTTGGAACCTAGTTAAATGGAAGACATGTAGGAGTCAAATAGGAGTAGTAAAGGATTCTCTAAAAATATGATGTCTATTCACTTGAGAATAATACATTCATATATTTTACTGTGATAATTCTTTATTATTACTATTATGATACATTATTCCTAATACTATATCTTTCCTTATCCACAGCCAGACATGGCAAGTGTACGCCCTGGACGAAGCGTTAAGGTGAAGACCTCAAGTCTGGATGACTATGATGGTGGACTTGCAGACATACTACATGATTTATTGCTCGAATTTGGGTGTGATCCCCAGATCCGAGTGATGAAGTATATGTACTATGATGGCCGGTGTTAGCCAAATGCAGAGTTGGACTCCAACTACCTGCAGAATTATGGATGAGCCCAGTAATGCATGCAGGAGAGGCAAGAACCATTAGGACAACCTACCACATAGCTATCTTAAAAGTCATAACCGAGATACGTGAGCATAAGACAAAAGATCTTATTGGCTCCGAGTTTGCCCACATACCCAACATGGAGGAGGATGGGGATCCTACACTTAACCATTTCAAATTCGCCAGGCAGAAACTTGCAGAAGTAGCCAAATATATGGATAACTGTAGGAATCTATTAACCTTGTTCTGACAAATGCATCGCCATCTGGTTGGTGCAATTGATACCATGTTGGAGGAGTTTACCGAACCTAAGGAGGAATCCAAGGGTAAAGAACCTATGGAGGAGGAACCCCATAGACCGGTATATTCTACTGGTGATTACATCAGCATATATGCCCGTGAGCCAGAATCCAATCCACCAACACCCAGATATTTTCCTAGTAGCTCCTATGGAGGTTATGAACTAGGAGAAGAGTCCGGAAAAGCTAGACGTGCCGTCACTCCAATAGAAAACTCTACAGGGTGGCATTTTGAACCATTCATGGGTACTCGATCTAATCCAGTTTGATGTGACCCTGAGATAGATGAAGATGCCATTAACCAATATAGAAACTTTCAGTATGGAGTGGGAGGCTATGAAGAGAATCCCATAGTTATTGAGTCAGACCCCGAAGAGGGGAAGACATGTAAGGTGAGAAGGGAGGAGTGTTCCGGAAGTAGGGGAAAGCGAGGACCTTTCGATATGAACACTTCCAAATACACCAGAAATGTGTCTGTTGAGGAAGAGGAGTATCCCATGGGGGATACATATGCATCGTTGAATAACAATTTCATGATGACAGATTTCTCCCTGGGATCTTCTTCAGACTCTGACTACCAGCCGATTGGAAGGCCATATGTTTTGGATACCATAAGGAGAACAACTCGTTCGATCGAATGGATGTCGGGAATGTATCAGGAACAAGACTATGCGTAGTGGACCACCACTAGATGAGAAAGTGGCATACTATGTACCATATGTATGATATTGTATATTAGTTAAGTAAGTTTGTACACTACATTCAATAAGTGAGTTGCATACTCACATAGTGTAAGGGTATTGTAATGTTAATTGTTTTTTGTATAAACAAGGTATATGTTTTGTGTGATTTGGATTTGCTTCTTGATTTCCATTGCGTGACTAGTTCTATGCACAAAGTTGAGCTCAAAAAACTTGCGCATGGAGTAACTATGAGTTTTGCTTTGTGTAACTGTGCTAGGGGGAAATGGCGGGACCGAACGGTGAGGATAGTGAGGCTCAGCGCCTCAAACGTGAAGCAAAGCAGAAGGAGGAAGCCGACGCAGCTTCAGGAGCACAGTTTCCACCACCACCACCTCCAATGACGCAGCAGAATTTTATGCAATACATGCAAATGTTGGAGGAGAGGCAGCGCATCATGCTGGAACAGCAGAATAAGTTCTTTCAAGAACTTCTGCAACAGAATAGGGTGGGAGGCTGGAGAACCAAGGAGTCACTTTATCTGACTTCCAGAATACCAAACCAGTTCCTTTCGCATCCGCACAAGAACCTATGGATGCAGAGGATTGGATCATGTACACTGAGAGGAAACTGGACACCGTAGGGTGTAATGACGAGGAGAAGATCAGATACGCCACACATCTGTTATGTGGACCCACCGCAGCTTGGTGGGAAAACATTGTGGCAGTGCACCCTGTCGGTAGAGTGTTCACATGGGAGGAGTTTAAAAGGAAGTTTAGGGATGCTCAAGTTCCAGAAAGTATCATGGAACTGAAAAGGTGGGAATTTGAGAACTTGGAGCAGAAGGAAAATACCATAATGAAGTATGTTCGAGACTTTCAGCACTGTCTCGTTATGCTGGAGATGAGGTCAATACTGATGAAAAGAGGAAGAGGAGGTTTCTGAGAGGTGTGCATCCGTACCTTAGGATGCAGTTGAGGATGTTGAAGGCCACTGAGTTTCAAGAGTTAGTGGATGTAGCAATAACCATGGAGGTTGACTTTAAGCAAGTCCAGGAGGAAAGGCGCAAGAGAACCAAGTTTCAACCCAATAAGTTCATCAACACCAAGCCCAATACCAACCTTAGCTTCAAACCCAAATTTACATCTAGAGGCAACATACCACAACAGGGATCCGGCAACAACTTGAGCAATATCATATGCAAGAACTAGGGATTCCGTGGACATACTACCGCAGATTGTAGGAAGCCAAAGATAGTATGCTTTGGATGTCGCAAGGAAGGACACACGAAGAAGGATTGTCCGAATCAAGGCCCCAGAGGAGGAAGAACCGGAGGAGGTGCACCAAACAAAATGGAAATTCCAGCGGTAGCTGGAGAGGAAAGCAGCTGTCGAGGGTACTCCTCGGCAATGCCCACCTTTTGGGGCTTAGGGTTGACGGAATCCTGCAGGCTGACACGAGACATCGGATACCAAACAAACGGGGAGAGAGATTTACCGAGGTTCGGGGGCCTCGATGAGGTAAAACCCTTACTTTCTGCTTGTCTGATCTTGATTATTGAAAATATCGGGTTACAATGGGGCAGCCGAAGGCTTGGACTAAGATCTCGTCGAGAAGCTAAGATTTCGTATGACCTAGCTCTAGACTTGCGGTGGTTATGGCTAGGTTGATTGTGTGTCCCTTGGCAGACCCTCTCCTTGCCCTTATATTGTGAGCCAGGTCTCGAGAAGTCTGTCCGGGTACGACTAGGTTACAAAGAGTTCTACGTCTAAACTTGTCTTGTTCATCGACTTCTTGTCTTGTTCATCAAGTATATTTCTTTGGAACCGACATGGCGGCCCACCTTAGTCCATGGATGATCTTCATGGGCCCTTGGTTGGGCCACAAGAGGTAGCACAATACGGGTTACCCGAAGGGTAATGCCCACATCAGTAGCCCCCGAGTGACGAGCCAAAGTGAAGCTTCGGGCAGGGACTAAAGTTGTCTTCTGTCGAACGTCCATAAATCTTCGGAAGACCTTGAATACTTCGAAAAAGCTTCATTTTTATCGGGTGCGCGACCAGCGCTCCCGATGGGAGTAGCCCCCGAGTCTAGGCACAGATGCTTGCAACTGTGTGTAGACTCAAGTTGTACTACTCAAATATTTTCAACTGCCGATATTTTTTGCAAGTTATGGCTATCATCCGATATCTTTTGTATATTGGGTCTTCAATAACTTCGAGTAAAATTACTCTAATTCAAAGCATGCTAGGGATTTAAGTAAGGTGCACAGCTTTACTCGATACATCGATACTGGTTAACTGCCGATGGCAAAACAACATTACTCTACTCAGAATCAAGTCCCCGAGCATGATTCTGGGTCTTCTGAAACCTTCGGGTCCATAATTTTTATCGGGTGCTCGACCAGCGCTACCGATGGGAGTAGCCCGAATCTAGGCACGGATGCTCGCAACAGTGTGTAGACTCAAGTTGTACTACTCGAATGTTGTAGACTTCTTTGGATGCTTCACGAGGAGCCAATGCTTTTGATGACATCATTGATGAAGTGGTTACTACGGTGTTTCGATTGACAGGACGTGACCTGACGGGCCCACCCTACTTCTGCGCGGTCAGTTAGGAAATGACTTGTCTTCGTGTTTTGACCGAGGCATCTCCTCGATTTCCGCGCTTGGTGGAGAAAATGTCCTTTGTTAAGATGGACGCAATGACACGTGGTGACCTAATTACAGATCCGTTTTGGCAACTCCTCCTTTATAAAGCAAAAGGCAGTATTTTACTTCCTTCGTTCCTTTCTCTCACAGCCTTTCTTCTTCCTCTGTCCTTCCTCCTCGTAGTTACTATGCCGCCGCCGCCATTCTTCAATCTTCTTTTGCCTCCTAAACGCTCCCGGAGATGGTGAATAAGAAGAACACCACCGTTGCTACAGGTGCCACATCCAGCAGCGCTACTGTCAAGATTGCATCTGGTGCGCCAAAAAGGGGCGCATCGAAGATTTCTGGCGTGGCGCCTACGGCAGAGGTTTCTACTGCGGCACCTGCGCCCGGCGACTAGCCTGCTTCAACAACGACCAAGCGCGACGAGAAGAAAGCTCGTAGCCTTGGTTTGATCTCTGCTAACGAGGAGAACATCATTCTTCCAGGTTTGGCTTTGCGGCCCAATCCTCCTGCCGGTTTTACTGTGATGTTCATGTCGTTCCTGTATCGTGGTTTATCCCTGACTGCCCACGAGTTTCTTCGGTGTCTTCTTCATGTGTATGAGATACAATTGTGGCAACTGACTCCCAACTCCATCTTGCATCTTGCCATTTTTATCACCCTCTGTGAGGCCTTTCTGGGCATCGAACCTCACTAGGGTTTGTGGAAAAAGATCTTTGTCAAACGCTACAGCAGTAGCGGTGGTTCCTTTGTTACCGGTGGAGTTGGATTCGGTGTCCGCAAGGAGGAGAATTACTTTAATTTCCCGATGAGAGAGTCAGTTCAAGGATGGAGGCTAAAATGGTTCTACCTCAAAGATTCATCGGTAGCTGAAATGCGCCTACCGAAGTTTGTTGATGTTCCTGAAGCTATGTCGAAGAAATCTTGGAAGAACATATTGACACCCGAAGAAAATCCTGTAGTCGATAAATTGTTCAATAGAATTTTTCAGATCAAAGAGTCTGACGGCCAAACTATGATGGATACTAAAATAGCGACAGTTTTTCTAAAACGCCGCATCCAACCAGTTATGTCCAGAGCTCACCCGATGTGGTTATTGATGGCGCGTGAGACACACGTCTGTTGGGAACCCCAAGAGGAAGGTGTGATGCGTACAGCAGCAAGTTTTCCCTCAGTAAGAAACCAAGGTTATCAAACCAGTAGGAGTCAAGGGCCACGTGAAGGTTGTTGGTGACGGAGTGTAGTGCGGCGCAACACCAGGGATTCCGGCGCCAACGTGGAACCTACACAACACAATCAAAATACTTTGCCCCAACTTAACAGTGAGGTTGTCAATCTCACCGGCTTGCTGTAAACAAAGGATTAAACGTATGGTGTGGAAAATGATGTTTGTTTGCGAAGAACATTAGAGAACATAGTTTGCAGTAGATTGTATTTCAGATGTAAAAGAATGGACCGGGGTCCACAGTTCACTAGTGTTGTCTCTCCGATAAGAAATAGCATGTTGGGTAAACAAATTACAGTTGGGCAATTGACAAATAGAGAGGGCATAACAATGTACATACATATCATAATGAGTACTATGAGATTTAATCAGGGCATTACGACAAAGTACATAGACCGCTATCCAGCATACATCTATGCCTAAAAAGTCCACCTTTAGGTTAGCATCCACACCCCTTCAAGTATTAAGTTGCAAACAACAGACGATTGCATTAAGTATGGTGCGTAATGTAATCAACACAAATATCCTTAGACAAAGCATTGATGTTTTATCCCTAGTGGCAACAACACATCAACAACCTTAGAACTTTCTGTCACTGTCCCAGATTAAATGGAGTCATGAACCCACTATCGAGCATAAATACTCCCTCTTGGAGTTACAAGTGTCGACTTGGCCAGAGCCTCTACTAGCAACGGAGAGCATGCAAGAACATAAACAACACATATATGATATATTGATAATCAACCTGACATAGTATTCCATATTCATCGAATCCCAACAAATACAACATGTAGCATTACAAATAGACGATCTTGATCATGATAGGCAGCTCACAAGATCTAAACATGATAGCACATTGAGGAGAAGACAACCATCTAACTACTGCTATGGACCCATAGTCCAAGGATGAACTACTCACACATCAGTCCGGAGGCGATCATGGTGATGAAGAGTCCTCCGGGAGATGATTCCCCTCTCCGGCAGGGTGCCGGAGGCGATCTCCTGAATCCCCCGAGATGGGATTGGCGGCGGCGGCGTCTCTGGAAGTATTTCCGTATCGTGGCTCTCGATAAAAGGGTTTTCGCGACGGAGAGTTTAAGTAGGCGGAAGGGCAGCGTCGGTGGAGGCACGAGGGCCCCACACCATAGGGCGGCGCGGGCCCCACCCAGGCCGCGCGGCCCTGTGGTTTGGGCGCCTCGTCGCCCCACCTCGTATGCTCTTCGGTCTTCTGGAAGCTCCGTGGAAAAATAAGACCCTGGGCGTTGATTTCGTCCAATTCCGAGAATATTTCCTTTGTACGATTTCTGAAACCAAAAACAACAGAAAATAGCAACTGGCTCTTCGGCATCTCGTCAATAGGTTAGTGCCGGAAAATGCATATAAATGATGTAAAGTGTGTATAAAACATGTGAGTATTGTCATAAAAGTAGCATGGAACATAAGAAATTATGGATACGTTTGAGACGTATCAAGCATCCCCAAGCTTAGTTCCTACTCGCCCTCGAGTAGGTAAACGATAACAAGGATAATTTCTGAAGTGACATGCTATCATAATCTTGATCAATACTATTGTAAAGCATATGAGATGAATGAAGTGATTCGAAGCAATGGTAAAGACAATGATTAAACAACTAAATCATATAACAAAGACTTTTCATGAATAGTACTTTCAAGACAAGCATCTATAAGACTTGCACATGAGTTAACTCATAAAGCAATAAATTCTTAGTAGAAAGTTTTGAAACAACACAAAGGAAGATATAAGTTTCAGCAGTTGCTTTCAACTTAAACATGTTTATCTCATGGATGTATATCTCATGGATGATTGTCAACACAAAGTAATATGATGAATGCAAATAAGCAAGTATGCAGGAATCAATGCACACAGTTGACACAAGTGTTTGTGTGAGAACCGGAACTTAACTTTCCAACCCTCCTGTGTTACTCGTCAATCCCAAGATCAATGTTGACGACACAGCGAAATGTATATCATTACAGACGCACAAAAGATTAATTACAAAGTTTGAATAGCCACATAGTGTGACATTCATTACAATCAGAAAGCACAGCGGATAAATAAAACGCGAAGTGACTCCATCTCAGCCATAGGCAGTTGATGTAGTCCACGAGGCCTCACTCTTCAATATCGCCATAGTTGTTGTAGTCTTCCTTGTCTTTGTAGTACTCTGAATATCAACAAAAGTATTGCCATGAGTACATAGAGTACTCAACACACCCCCTCGATGCAAGACCTAATATATATACATGAGGCTTCAAAGGAAGGCTGTAGGTTCTTTTGCATAAAAGCCAATTTTATTTGCAATATATTTGATAAAAGCAGTTTTAGACGAAAACATGTTTTATAATGAGTGTAATATTTCTCATCAATGCGGTTGTCCTCGACAACTCACGTATTCCATAGGATTCGGATTCCGAGTGAAAGGAGGAAAGGGAGAGAGAGAGAGAGGCAAAGAGGGAAATAGCAAAACAGGATCCCGTATGTCAAGAAGGATTCATGTGTCGTCCATGACCGTGGACACGGCTATTCGAATAGTTTTAACTCTGCAGAGGTTGTACACTTTGCCCACACGACACAACCCCGTCTTGTTGCCCACCAGCCGTCGCTGATTTGATACACACCAATTGGTGTACCAGCAGAGGGATCGTGACAAGGTCTTTCAGCTAGATCCCCCAAAGATGTGACATGCCCACCGGGTCTGGCGCACTGGTCTTTCTCAATAACCTGATTATGTCCATGCCCAACCTCGCCACTCCCTACTCGTCGTAACGGTAGCAAATAGCAACCGAATAAATACCAAAACAATAATCACCAAAAGCGGATGAAATACAAATAAGAATGAATGGGTGGATAGGTGTCAAATAGGGTGGGACAACTTGGATGGAATTGAGAAAGTGAGTTGTGTAACTCGAATAAGAATCAAATAGCATGGATATGATGCTAGGATAGATTATCGGGATAGAGATCTACGATTAGATATGAACGGATGCTTGTTATAACTAGGTAACTACATATCGATGATCTAAGGGTTATTCTATAGTTGGTAACCGCCACGTTACATAGTGAACCCGCACTACACAATATTGCATAACTAGACAACTAGCAAACTTGTAAGACATACAAATAAACCATACCATACTAGTATTATACCTATCATACATACTAGTGATATAAACAATAGCGAAGATTCTCTAACATGCTATCACAACATATAAGCAAGACAAAGGCTCGGATAAAACATACATCATAAAACAACATGTGCAAGCTAATGCTAATACCATGAATTGCACCACGTTAGTGAACCATATATGTACACCGCAATATAAAGGGGCAATACAAATAATAAAATACTACTACCATGACACACGAACTAGCCAGAGCATTATATGGTCTACCATGCAATGTAACAAACATCTTATAACTTAACATGGATATATGAGACGGCAAATAAATCTATATATAGTTAAACAAGAGTAAGACATGTTATTATCTATTCGATAAGTGAATATATGCTAGCATACATGAAGACAATTCAATATATAGTATGCATTACTATATATAAAAATAAGCTACTATCTATGTATATAACATAAATGATCAATCAATGGAGCATCACATGAACAACATATATATAACTATAATATAGACCAAGCATGATCATGCACACTACTATAACAATAAGCTACTAAAATAAATAGAATCAAGCATCTTATATGACACACCATACACAAGATACCATGCTATCTAAGCATGAATGATAAACCAGCTAACCAACATATATGTAATATCACGAATAGTTGCATAAAGTAATATTAGAGCAAATAAGTGCATGCATGAGCTATTGATTAAACAAGAGCAATAAAACAATGGCACCGTCCTATATGCAAATCTAGGCTACTAAATAAGTAATCAAACAATATAATATACACACACATAATATAAGAAACTAACAAGAACAATTCATGTCACGCACATAGCAATACCAATATTGCATCAAATACTAAACATGGATTATAGCATAGAAAACTAGTATCATAAGCATGCATAGATCACAAAGAGTAAAACTAGATGAAAGTAACTCATCCATAGAACCAGCATGAAAGTAATCATATTAACAAATATAAACAGAGGTAATAAAGAACCTATCATGCTATGGGATCACCATTAAAATTATAGAATGAAAATAATCAATAGCTAGTATAAATAAAATACAATTCTAACAACACCAGCTCAAACGCTATTTAGGCATAACCCACCGATCTGAAATAATTCTAATATATACTAAAGAGTACTAGCTAATTAGGATTAGAAAAGATGCACGATAAAGAAATAATTATATCTAGCAAATTACACCTAGAACTAAGCATGCCCTGTATGTCAATGTACAGACTATGATCTAGGCAGTCACGGAGAATTAGCTAGCAGCACTAACAGTACATTTGATAAAACAGGATTACACGTATACCTATAGTCAACATGTGAAATTCTTTGTAACTACTATGATCAAACAAGACATCCATAAGCAAGTAACAATGACATGCATCCAATAGACAAGCGCTGGAAATTAGACCAAGAATCTAGCAAGTTGCATACTACCATCTAAACAACGGAAAACGTATGAACAGTCCACACATACATGCATGCATTCCTATAATTTCGAAATCCACCCATCAACTACGAAAACAAACAGCACTACTCGGTTTCTAAGAGCATTTTACACGATTTCTATGTTGGGCTTGTGTGGATTCGAGTTGTGCAAGGAGCTAGAACGCTGATGCCATCGGACGGCATTCGGTTCACCGGCGACTCGACAAACTGTAAAACTACGGCTGGAAACCATGTCTAGAAGGTAAGCATAACTATCCCTACCGTGTGTGTGCGAGGGTTTCTGCTGGTGCTCACCAAGCGCGACGCAGTTCGTGGTTGAAGTCGGTGGCCAGAGTCGAGGGCGTTGCCGTGGGAGTCTTCTGTGGTCAGCAGCTCGGCCTTCTGGTCCCGTGAATGAACTCCTCTTCCTTCCACGATCCTCCTAGCGCAGCAGCTCCTTCCCTCGTGGACAGAGTCGCTGGAAACGCGAACGGCGTCCGATGGCATTCTCGCGAAATTGGATCGGATGGAGAGCCTAGGCTCGAGTTACAGGACGAGTTGGTAAAGTTGGTAAAGGAGAGGTCTGGAAATTGAACCGGGACTAAATAGGAGCAAAACGGTGCATTCTAATGGGCAGAATCAAAGAGAGATTGGAAGTGTGTAATGGCAGCAGTTTCTAGTGGAAGGCGTTTCGGCCTACGTTTCTCTTCTTGCGTGAATGCGAGAGGAATAACAGCGTTTGTCGCTTCACGTGCTGGAACGCTAGGTGACTTGTTCGTGTGAGGTCGAGCAAGCACTCGCTCATCTAGGCTGTCGGGCTGGCTTAGCTGGGCCTAAGTGTGTTGGCGATTCGGAAATGCGGCACTGCAGCTAGACAAACAAAGAAAGGCCTTGGACTGCTAGTCGACAGAAAAGAAAAGGAGTATACGAACAGATACTATATAAAAGAGTTGATCAGATAGCTAAGATGCATAGTGGTAGTCGAAAAACCAAATCTGAACTGGGGTGTAGATGCTCCTGGTTTAATAAAAAAATCAAAACAAATAGTAAAATAATTCTAAAATATCTAATATTTTTGGACAATGAACATGAACAAGAGAGATTAATTACACACCAAAAATTTCCGAGAAAAGACATCTATAGTGGTTTGCGCAAAAAAGCTAAAATACGGTGCTGTTTAGAACGTCTAGATTTGTTTCTTACATCACTTCAATTTGTCTTTTTTGCACAGATCACTACGTAAGTCTTTTTCCGGAGATTTTTGGTGTAAAGTTAGAACAAGTGTTCATGTTCATTTTTCAAAAATATCAGATTTTTTTAAAAAAAATTGCTATTTTTTCGAATTTTTTATTAAATCAAGAGCATCTACACCTGGGTTCAGAAATGCCTTGTCCAGTGGTAGTCTCGTACAAAAGAGAAAAGAATAGGCAGCTCAGCGTGTGCATGACTTGATTGACATGATGACAAGTTCAAATAGGAATTTTGGAGAAACAAAGTAAGAAAGAACTTAGCAAATCAGAGTCAGATCAAATAGCAAAAGAAGTGTTATGCCAAATTAATCTCTCTTTTTTATATGTCAGACTGATTCCAAAACTTTTGAGATTAATTTTAACAACTCTAAATAAAATATTTGTTTTATTTGATCGCGTCGCAACATCCTTTGTTTTAGAGAGAAAAAAAAATTCAGTCCGTAAAAAGTCAGGATGTTACAATTCTACCCCCCTTAAAGGGAATCTCGACCCCGAGATTCGGCCTAAGAGAAAAGATTTAGCAACTCCTAACAACGGGTATCTTCTCGTTTTCATGTCGCTTCCTCATCCACAAAGCTCTCTTCAAAAACTCGTCCATGGCCTTGTTAACGTATGTGTCACCCTCCTTTGCGGCCACAAACTTAGTTGGTATCGATGATATCGTCATTTGGAACTAGGGTATACAAGTGGAAAATAAACTAATCCAAAACGAATTGCAACGAAACAAAACCATAGAAAATCCAAGATAAATATTCTTAAAATCTCACACACCGAAGGTTCAAGATACAGTAGTAGATATACCACATGATCGGTACAATCTACTACTAGACACATAAGGAAAGGAAAAAAAACTCATCGTTTGCTCGCATAATATTAAATAAAGGACTCTCTCATGGTTCGCTATACTACTCGTCCAGGAAATCATACTGCTCTGGACCTGCATAAGGCTGGGCAGGCGCTGGTACAAAGTGCAGGTTGTTGCGAGGCTCGGCTGCATTTTCTCCTTCTAGGGTTGCTGGAGTCATCTCCTTTGGATCCTCTTCTTCCTGGGACTGGTCAGCTTGTTCCTCTTGTGCTGGCAGTGGTACTGGAAGAGCAAGAAATTGTGGCGCGATCGCTCGAAGTGTAAGGCGACGCCTCTTTGCCCGACGACACTTCTTCTTCTGAGTAACCATTATACGTGGATGATGCCTGGCCCTCTGTCGCTATGCACTAGGTGCAGGGTCCTGCAATGGTTCCTCTTGTCCTTCGCCCACGAGAACGGTAGGTGCGGCGGCATTTTCCACATGAGCTTTGATGATGGCGTCCTCCATAGCAGTCTCACCAGCCTCACGTGCAGTGTTCATAGCAGCTATGGTCGTGTTAGCTTCCGACAACCTTTCTTCCAAAGTCTCAATTCGGTCCTGGTAGTGATGGCAAAGGTGTCGTGCATCGCCCAACATACCGGTGACTGCAACGAGGCGACGCTCCAGTCCAAAATTGAGCGAGGTCATGCGAACGAGCGTAGGATCATCTTCATTCTGGTACCTCATGTTCTGATGGATTACACCTCCGTCGTCTCGGTAGGCAAAGTACCGGAAAGGTGTGTGGCGTAGCTCATCCTGGTAGGTACCCGCCATCCCTTGCATCGCTCGGTGAACCACGTGAATAGTGGCATCCACAAAGTCTTCCCCTTCGAGCGGTGAACTGGTGTCTTCTTGATCCTGCACGACTTCCACGCAGTGCATGGTTCGGATACACCACCAACGTAGCTCTAACAATCTCCTCATTCCACAGTGTGCGGATGGTGTGTCCAGATATTTCTGGGCCACGGTCGTAACCCAACCTCGTCAACATGTCTCGAAACTGTTGTCCAAGGTGTCCAAACTCCTCAATCCGTCGCGTTGAAGGTACTGCCATCTACGCACATTTGAATAAGAGAAGAACGATCAGCACAAAATTTGTAAATGCTAAATGAGAGAGACAAGTACAATAAAGAAGCCTATTATTTTTGTCAACTACATCTTTATTAAAATACGAGTACTAAGGCTTTCCATTCTAACTAAGGCCACGTGACTAGGTCAACATCGGCTCTGATACCACTTCTGTGAGAACCGGAACTTAACTTTCCGACCCTCCTGTGTTACTCGTCAATCCCAAGATCAATGTTGACGATACAACGAAATGTATATCATTACAGACGCACAAAAGATTAATTACAAAGTTTGAATAGCCACATAGTGTGACATTCATTATAATCAGAAAGCACAGCGGATAAATAAAACGTGAAGTGACTCCATCTCAGCCACAGGCAGTTGATGTAGTCCACGAGGCCTCACTCTTCAATATCGCCATAGTTGTTGTAGTCTTCCTTATCTTTGTAGTACTCTGAATATCAACAAAAGTATTGCCATGAGTACATAGAGTACTCAACACACCCCCTCGATGCAAGACCTAATATATATACATGAGGCTTCAAAGGAAGGTCTGTAGGTTCTTTTGCATAAAAGCCAATTTTATTTGCAATATATTTGATAAAAGCAGTTTTAGACGAAAACATGTTTTATAATGAGTGTAATATTTCTCATCAATGCGGTTGTCCTCGACAACTCACGTATTCCATAGGATTCAGATTCTAGTGAAAGGAGGAAAGGGGAGAGAGAGAGAGGCAAAGAGGGAAATAGCAAAACAGGTTCCTGTATGTCAAGAAGGATTCATGTGTAGTCCATGACCGTGGACACGGCTATTCGAATAGTTTTAACTCTGCAGAGGTTGTACACTTTGCCCACACGACACAACCCCGTCTTGTTGCCCACCAGCCGTCGCTGATTTGATACACACACCAATTGGTGTACCGGCAGAGGGATCGTGACAAGGTCTTTCAGCTAGATCCCCCAAAGATGTGACATGCCCACCGGATCTGGCGCACGGTACTGAGAGTACGTCCTCAAACCGGTCCCCCCATCTGTGCCGAAGGTTCTCCCGTAGGCAGCCACCTCATCTGCGGTACGGCGACATCAACACCTAAGGCTGACTAACTTATTTAACCAGGCCAGTGCCCATATAGCATGTGGTTGTACGGTTGTCACAATCTTCAAATCCAAGACTTATTAGGACCCTTAAGCGGCACGAACGACGGATTGCTCCCTCCAACTTGTGAAGGGCAGCCAATCGCTCCTTCAACATTTGATTCAGCTGTCGCCCGCGCCATGTTTAGATGGTAAGTTTCACCCAGAGTAGAAGAGAGAGTAGAGGAAGCAACGGCGGCTAATCAGCCTAGCTCAACGAGCTCAAAAACTTTCAAAAGGGTATGTTTGACCCGAAGGTCGATCAATTCCTCCATAGAGGCAATAGGAAGTATCCTAATGATTATTTAGCATGCTAAGCAACTCTACTCTATCAGGATTATTATATAATGTCTAGTCGGGGTATCAAGTAAAAGGCGACAAGCGAATCAGGGTTTGTGTGTCAATCGACACGCTAGCTATTGGAATAAAATAGCATATATATTTGTAAAACATAAAATAGAATGCAATTTGTAAAACTGGGATAAAATATGATGAGAGGGCATGCCTTCGTTGATGAATCCTTCGTCTTTCTCAATAACCTGATTATGTCCATGCCCAACCTCGCCACTCCCTACTCGTCGTAACTGTAGCAAATAGAACCGAATAAATACCAAAACAATAATCACCAAAAGCGAATGAAATACAAATAAGAATGAATGGGTGGATAGGTGTCAAATAGGGTGGGACAACTTGGATGGAATTGAGAAAGTGAGTTGTGTAACTCGAATAAGAATCAAATAGCATGGATATGATGCTAGGATAGATTATCGGGATAGAGATCTACGATTAGATATGAACGGATGCTTGTTATAACTAGGTAACTACATATCGATGATCTAAGAGTTATTCTATAGTTGGTAACCGCCACGTTACATAGTGAACCCGCACTACACAATATTGCATAACTAGACAACTAGCAAACTTGTAAGACATACAAATAAACCATACCATACTAGTATTATACCTATCATACATACTAGTGATATAAACAATAGCGAAGATTCTCTAACATGCTATCACAACATATAAGCAAGACAAAGGCTCGGATAAAACATACATCATAAAACAACATGTGCAAGCTAATGCTAATACCATGAATTGCACCACGTTAGTGAACCATATATGTACACCGCAATATAAAGGCGCAATACTTTTTTTTTTGCGAGGAAAGAGAGCTTTTATATTACATCATTGTTAAGTTTTACAATCTCAGCTTCCACTATCTCAGCTACTACTGTAGGGACAATCCCCAGCCAGAATTGATTTATACCGTTTAACACGGCGGTATCAGCTAGAATATGAGCTGCACTATTGCTCTCTCTACCTATTTTAGAAATCTCACACTGGATACAACTTTCCTGTAACTTTGATATATCCTCATACAACTTCCATAACCGGGACTTACTTTGGTTTCTTCTTTAATTGCTTCCACCACGATGGCACTATCTGACTCTAGAATAATTGAGACTTTTGAGGGATCATGTATGCTTTTTAGGCCCAACAAACAAGCCTTTGCTTCAGCTTCAGGAACATCGATGCATCTGAGATTTGACTCGTTTCTTGCCCAGATGACCTTCCCAACCTGATCTCTGCATATGCATGCAATGGAGTGATGGCGTGTAAGCACACGTCCGTTGGGAACCCCAAGAGGAAGGTGTGATGCGCACAACAACAAGTTTTCCCTCAGAAAGAAACCAAGGTTATCGAACCAGTAGGAGTCAAGGAACACGTGAAGGTTGTTGGTGGCGGAGTGTAGTGCGGCGCAACATCAGAGATTCCAGCGCCAACGTGGAACCTGCACAACACAATCAAAGTACTTTGCCCCAATGTAACAGTGAGGTTGTCAATCTCACCGGCTTGCTGTAAACAAAGGATTAGATGTATAGTGTGGATGATGATGATTGTTTGCGAAGAACGAGTAAAGAACAATTGCAGTAGATTGTATTTCAGATGTAAAGAATTGGACCGGGGTCCACAGTTCACTAGTGGTGTCTCTCCCATAAGATAAACAGATGTTGGGTGAACAAATTACGGTTGGGCAATTAACAAATAAAGAAGGCAAAACAATGCACATACATATATCATGATGAGTACTATGAGATTTAATCGGGGCATTACGACAAAGTACATAGACCGCTATCCAGACATGCATCTATGCCTAAAAAGTCCACCTTCGAGTTATCATCCGAACCCCTTCCGGTATTAAGTTGCAAACAACGGACAATTGCATTAAGTATGGTGCGTAATGTAATCAACAAAAATATCCTTAGACAAAGTATCGATATTTTATCCCTAGTGGCAACAAGACATCCACAACCTTAGAACTTGTCGTCAATGTCCCGGATTTAATGGAGGCATGAACCCACTATCGAGCATAAATACTCCCTCTTGGAGTTACAAGTATCAACTTGGCCAGAGCCTCTACTAGCAACGAGAGAGCATGCAAGAACATAAACAACATATATGATAGATTGATAATCAACTTGACATAGTATTCAATATTCATCGGATCCCAACAAACACAACATGTAGGATTACAAATAGATGATCTTGATCATGATAGGCAGCTCACAAGATCTAACATGATAGCACAATGAGGAGAAGACAACCATCTAGCTACTGCTATGGACCCATAGTCCAGGGGTGGACTACTCGCACATCGATCCGGAGGCGATCATGGCGATGAAGAGACCTCCGGGAGATGATTCCCCTCTCCGGCGGGGTGCCGGAGGCGATCTCCTGAATCCCCCGAGATGGGATTGGCGGCGGCGGCGTCTCTGGAAGGTTTTCCGTATCGTGGCTCTCGGTACTGGGGGTTTCGCGACGAAGGCTTTAAGTAGGCGGAAGGGCAGCTCAGGAGGCGTCACGGGGGCCCCACACGCTAGGGCCGCGTGGGCCCCCTCTAGGCCGCGCCGCCCTAGTGTGGTGGCGCCCCGTGGCCCCACTTCGTATCTCCTCCGGTCTTCTGGAAGCTTCGTGAAAAAATAAGCCCCTGGGCGTTGATTTCGTCCAATTCCGAGAATATTTCCTTACTAGGATTTCTGAAACCAAAAACAGCAGAAAACGACAGTCGGCTCTTCGGCATCTCGTCAATAGGTTAGTGCCGGAAAATGCATAATAATGACATATAATGTGTATAAAACATGTGAGTATCATCATAAAAGTAGCATGGAACAGAAGAAATTATAGATACGTTTGGGACGTATCATGGAGCAAATTGCATTTTCACTGTCAAAGGATGCATCGCAGTTTATCTTCAGCCATCCCGATGGTGGAGGCGTCCACTTCCTTCTATGAACAGGTTCAGTAAGCTTAATGACTGTCACACTTGTACTCCTTCCAGAATCTATATTTCCTTCCTCAACCATAGGGCCTTTTCCTTTTTCTGAACCACCTCGTTTACGATTCAGGTTCAGTTCATTAATATATCGATTCAGAAAAATGGCCGAACCCTTGATGGTACACTCTCCTTTGTCATGGACCGCATCATTTCTCAGGTGCCAAAATCTCCACAGCAGCATAAGCAGTAGGCCTCTTTTCTCGCTATTTAAACCATCAAGCAGAATAAGTAGCCAGTCCGGACCAGTAAATTTGAAGCAACTTTCATTTGGAATTTCCCAACTCTTTCTCATTTCTTGTCTCAGGGCTCTGGCTTTTGTGCAAGCTACTGTGGCATGGTAGCTAGTTTCGTCTTCACAACCACAAAGAGCATAGATACCATCGTTTCCAGCTTCCTTTTTAGTTTATTATTTTTTGTTGCTAAATTATCACACGCAGTCCTCCACCCAAATTTTTTAACTTTATTTCGAACGGGTGCACTCCAAATCAACTTCCATAGCGCTCTGTTGTTATCTCCGTTTGAACTACTGCCAGGCCTGCTTTGTATATTATTTTTCAGGTTGTAGGCTAGTTTGTAAGCACTCTTTACAGAGAAAATTCCATTGCTTTCATACTGCCACACAACAAAGTCAGTACACTGGTTTACAGGGGCATTGAGCTGCAATATGGCCTCTGCATCTTGTTCATAAAAGATTTTTTGGACAAGTTCTTGGTTCTAGGTACCCGAATTATTGTCCACCAGTTGTACTACTCTTCTGTATCTACATTTGGTCTTACCATTCCTAGGTCTTAATGCGAAATTTCTGGGCAGCCAATTATCCCTCCAAATTCTGATTGTTTTTCCATCCCCAATCCTCCATACAAGACCCTTCTTTAACAGTTCCAAGCCGTGATCAATCCCATGCCACACTGGTGAAGCCTCCGCTCTGAAAACAGTATCTGTAATATTACCCCTTGGATAGTAAATAGCTTTCATAAGTCTCGCAGCAAGGCTCTTTGGGTTTTGGATTAACCTCCATGCCTGACGAGCCAAGAGAGCCTGATTAAAAAGCTCAGAATCCCTAAAACCCATACCTCCCTGGATCTTTGGTTTAATTAAAGTCTCCCAAGATGCCCAGTGCACTTTTCTTCTGTCTTCATCTTCTCCCCACCAAAACTGCCTGATGATCTGCATATAGTCGTCATGGAAACCCTTTGGCAATTTAAAGATTCCCATTACATAGATAGCAAGGGATTGAGCCACCGACTTAATAAGCTCCTCTTTCGCACCCATTGACATATATTTTTCATCCCACACATTACACCTTTTTCTGAATCTATCCTTTACTAGTTGGAACCTCTTGGCTTTCATTCTTCCTTCAGGAACGGGAAGGCCCAAATACTTTTCTTCAAAGGCACTATTTGTGACAGCCAAGGTTTTCTTGATCTGGTTCTGGTCAGCCACCGGGCAGGCAGAGCTAAATAGAATGGAGCATTTAGATTGGCTAATGAGCTGGCCAGTAGGTTTTTCGAAACTCATTATCGCCTTTCTAACAACATTTGCTTGTTGTCCGGTTGCTTTGAAAAATAAAAGACTATCATCCGCAAAGAGAAGGTGTGAGATGCCAGGAGCTCCTCTGCAACATTTCAAATCTTGGAGCTCCTGGTTGTGAACTGCTTTTTGTAGTATTTTTGTCAAACCTTCGGCTACAAACAGAAACAAATAAGGAGACAGCGGGTCGCCCTGTCTCAGTCCTTTCTCAGGCTTGAACTCTTCAGTGAGGTCACCATTTACTCTAACTTTGAAGGTTACAGAGGTAACACACGCCATAACCTGCTTCACCCAAAGCTTATGGAAACCAAATTTTAACAATATGCCTTCCAGGTATCCCCAATCCACTCTGTCATAGGCTTTTGTCAGGTCTAGTTTATAGGCACAGTAATTGTCATCTGCCTTTTTATTTTTCTGGATATGGTGGAAGCATTCGAAGGCAATGAGTGCGTTATCAGAAATTAGACGGCCTGGAAGGAAGGCACTTTGTGTCTCAGAGATCAGTAGCTGCAACATCGGTCTCAGTCTATTAACAATGCACTTGGAGACAACTTTGTAGACGACATTGCATAAGGAAATTGGCCTGAAGTCCTTAATGTCCTCTGCATCATTAGTTTTTGGTATAAGGACTATCACTGTTTCATTGATACCCTCTGGGATGACACCAAACTTGAAAAAGTGTTTCACAGCTCCTATAACATCCTCCTTCATGATACCCCAATTTCTCTGAAAGAATCTTGCTGGGAAACCGTCTGGCCCCGGGGCTTTTAGTGGCCCAATCTGAAAAAGAGCATCTCCTATTTCTTGGTCAGTGTACTCTTTCAAAAGCTGACCATTCATCTCATCTGTAACTCCGCCTTGCACTAGATCAAGGATGACACTTGGGTTCACCGTTGGATCATTTGTGTACAGATTTTTGAAAAACGTAGTCACAATACCTTTTATCTCCTCATTATTTTCAGCATAAGATCCATTAGTGTGCTTTAATTTTTTAATTTTATTCTTCCTTGCTCTATGAGAGGCTTTCCTATGAAAAAAACTCGTATTTCTATATCCTTCTTTCAGCCATGCAACTCTTGATCTTTGCAACCACATTAGCTCCTCTCTGATAAGTAGTTCATCCATTCTCTTTTGAACCTCCGCAATGTCTGCTAGATTATTAGGATTGTAAGCTAGTTGCATGGTCTCTAATTTTTTCCTCAGTTTTTTTAGTTCCTTTTCCACAGTCCCAAACGTTTCTTTGCTCCACTTCTGTAGGTTTGACATTGTTTCTGTGAGCTTCAATTTTATTCCTCCCAAATCCTGATCACATTTTATACTTTCCCAGGCTATTTGAATTTCTTCAGCTAAGGACTCTTCTCTCTCCCACATAACTTCATATCTGAAATTCTTCTTACTCAGTTGCATATTCTGTCTTTTGCCCAACCGGATCAGCAGAGGGCAATGGTCAGACGTGGAAGTTACTAGGTGTTCCACACTTGTTTCAGGGAAAAAATTCAACCAACTAGTTTGAGCAACAGCACGATCCAACCTCACTCTGACATTATTTTTTCCGGATTGCTTATTATTAAAGGTCCAAGGAAGTCCTTTGAAGCCTAGGTCTACCATGTCACAGTGCCTTAGCACTTCTCTGAAGCTTTGCATTTGTTGTTCACTTCTTCTTCTATTTGACCAATGCTCTTTTTGCCACATCGTTTCATTGAAATCCCCTACCATAAACCATGGTTCTGAGGTACAAGGCTTTATTCTTCTCAGCAGATCCCACATCAAGTGCCTATCTTGAACTCTGGGTTCTCCATACACAAAGGTTGATCTCCATTTTATTTCATTCGGTTCACTGATTTTTACATCAATATGGTGTGGACTGAAATTTATCAGCTCAACCGACACACTCTCCTTCCACATCAGGGCTAATCCCCCACCTTTACCCTTAACGGACACATGAAAACAACACTCAAAACCTAACCTTCTGGAAATTGCTTCGACGACTCTTTTATTTTGCCTAACTTCAGAAAGGAACACAACTATGGGATTGTAAGTCCGAACAAACCGGACCAGCTCTTGAACTGTCCGTGGTTGTCCCAAACCACGGCAGTTCTAGGCCAAGCAGATCATGGTTCCTGCCGGGCGCACTCATTTGCGCCCGACAGTTTGCCGGTAGCCCCTGGACCGGTCGCTTCCTTTTCCGCCTGCTCTTCCATGTACTTCTCCCTTCCTTTGTCTTTCTGCTCATCTTGTTCTTCACCGTCACTGCCCAACTTCCCTCCTTCAGTGTATGCGTTTCTTCCTGTTGCCCAGCTTCAGCATCTACCCTCTCACCCATCTATTTGTCTTTCTTCATTCCCTTTGCAGCAGCTAACCCTTCAGGTCCTAGTACTAGAGCAGTTGTAACATTGTGGCTCTCAGGTTCCCCTACAACTATAGACAGCAACTCGCTGCTTTCCTCAGGATCACACACACCTACATGTGAAATAAGGCTAGTGGCTATGTTGCCAGTTACAATGTACTCTTGTTCCCTAAGCTCACGTAGCACATCTACACCCAAACACAACTCAAGTGAAGGAACAGAGAACGTGGATTTCTTTGTTGGTGGTGCATCCTCCATCAGGTCTTCCTCTTCTTGCCTCCCACGCGTAGCCCCCACCACAGTGGTCTGGGTTGTACGCATGTCATGTTTCTTGCTCTGCACCTCATCTTCTTCTCTCTGCACACGCTTCCAGCTTCCTTTCTTCTGTGGGACCGAGATGATGCTGGCATTCAGCGATGCCTCTTGGATCGGGGGTTTTGGAGCAACCGGAGGAGAATTATCCACCTTTCCTGCACCCTCGTCCTGCTTCCTTTCCTCCTCATTCCTTTTGGCGCCACCTTCCAGCACCTTGTCCCTTGGAGCAACTGCAGCCATGTCGAGGGCGTGCTGCAGTTGTTCCCAGGAGACGCGCTTGGTCGGCGCCGTTGCTGCTCGCTTGTTCGTGTTGTTGATCTCATTGTCTTTGTTGTCGATGGCGGCCTTGGTGTAGGTGGTGTCGTCCTGGTTCCGGGCTCCTTCTTTGTCGTTGGTGTTCTTGTTGTTGTTGGGGTAGATCATGATGGTGCCGTTGGCGCTCTTTCTTGGGTTCTCCTTGTCCTGCATTGACATCTTCTCCACCTTCTCAGCAACGTGAGCCACGATAGCGGTATGTCGTGGCCCACTCTTCTTCATCTTCTCATCGCCACCCACCTAGCCAGATCGCCATGGCAAGGAGTGGCTAGGTGCTCGGCTTCTTTGTCCCATTTTCTCCGGCAGGTGCCAGCTTCTGCAATCATGGCGACTAGTAGGGGGAGCACTTAAGCTTGGATTATACCTTGATGGTTTTGGCATCTCCGGCCTGTCGCAGTTATGTTTGTTGTGGCCTACGATTCCGCAGAAGAGGCAGAAGTTTGGTAGCCTCTCGTACCGGAGAGATACCATAACTTCCTCATCGGTGAACTCGTCCTCGATGGGGATCCCTCGGAGAAGAGGGCGTCCAAGCGGCATCCAGACTCGTGCTCGGAGGATTTTGTCGTTGAGGTCGCCGCGCGCGTTGTTGTCGATGCAGATGAACTCGCCCGTGCGTGTCGCGAGGTCCCTTGCCAGCGCCTTGGTGAGGAGGTAGAAAGGTATGTTCTTGTATTGCACCCAGATGGGTACGGACTCGAATTGCGCCGTCTCCGGGTCCTCTCCTTCCTTCAGCTTGCGGACGAGTACCGCGTCGTCCTTGTAACTCCATGGGCCGCCTCAGATGACGTGCTCGAAGTTTCCTTCCTCCGAGAATTCGATGAGAAAACGCTGGTCAGCAAATTGGTTTGTTTCCATATTACCTCTCACTTTCCAAATGTTCCGCATGTAGCCGATCAGCTGCTTGGATGTGATGGCGATGACAGAGAGGAAGACGCCGACCGCAAGTAAGCGGGCCGGTGCCATCCCCCGGGCCTTCGCCATGTTGACGATGATGGGGCGCACGTTCGCTTCAGCCTCCTCCATGTTCATGATCTGCTTGTCCTTGCGTTGGGCTGACGAACTTGCGCGGTTCATCAGCGTTGTGCTTGCCCCGGCTTCGCCAGCAGCAACAGCAGTGGTGCCGCTGTTCTTGCTCAGCATTGCTTCCTTGGATTCAGTTTCATAGTGAGGTGTTTGAGCTTTCTCAGAGGGCATCTTGGCGTACTGGTGGCTGTTGCTGTGATGATGGTTCTGGGTGGTAATTTCTGCTCTTCCTCTGTTTATAGTGGCTCCGCCTGGGTCTAGGATCCATCTTTTAATGGCTGCTGCGGAATTACATCCGAAATCATCTCTAGCTGCCGTTGAGTGTGTGACATATATCTCCTTAATTGTGAAAAGAAATTCTTCCATTGATCCTTCCCCAAAGTACGCCCTATTTTGAAAGGCTCTCCGTTGATAGCTTTCTCCTCTGTCTTCATAACTTCATAAGGACAGTATCTACTCTTGATGGGAGAATAACTATATGGTGCCTAAAGCGAAAATCCGGGATCAGTGCGTAGTCAGCGATTGCGGGGATTGGTGTTGATACCTTTTTTGTAGCAATTTCCGCTGGAATCTCGTACTGCGGCTTTTCCTCCTTCTCCGACATCTGAGTGTTCATGGCGTGGATCGCCACTTCACTCCCGATGTGATCAGCCGTGATCTGGGGGCGTCCTTCTTGATTCCGAAACTCCCGTTAAGGAATTCCTCAGATTTCATCTGGAAGTAGGCTAGGTTTTTTCTTGGATTTGGGGATTTTCTAACAATATCTCTCAATCTCTCTTTCGTGACCCATGGGAAGAAATCCGATTTGGTGGGTCGGTGTATTTGGTTTGCGGGATGAATCCTCTCTCTCTCAATCTCAATCTCACTAATTTTCTCGGGATTCAGGGGAATCCGAGAATTTTCGGCCGGATCGTCGCCATGTTCGCCACGGAGGTGAACCGCCATGCTGGTAGCCCGGATTTGTACTCCCTTTTATATAAAGGGGCAATACAAATAATAAAATACTACTACCATGACACACGAACTAGCCAGAGCATTATATGGTCTACCATGCAATGTGACAAACATCTTATAACTTAATATTAGAGCAAATAAGTGCATGCATGAGCTATTGATTAAACAAGAGCAATAAAACAATGGCACCGTCCTATATGCAAATCTAGGCTACTAAATAAGTAATTAAATAGTATACACTCATATAATATAAGGAACTAACAAGAACAATTCATGTCACAAATATAATAGTACCAATATTGCATCAAATACTAAACATGGATTATAACATAGAACACTAGTAGCATAAGCATGCATAGATCACAATAAGTAAAACTCGATGGAAGTAACTCATCGATAGAACCAGCATGAAAGTAATCATATTAACAAATATAAACAAAGGTAATAAAATAACCTATCATGCTATGGGATCACCATTAAAATTATAGAATGAAAATAATCAATAGCTAGTATAAATAAAATACAATTCTAACAACACCAGCTCAAACGCTATTTAGGCATAACCCACCGATCTGAAATAATTCTAATATATACTAAAAAGTACTAGCTAATTAGGATTAGAAAAGATGCACGATAAAGAAATAATTATATCTAGCAAATTACACCTAGAACTAAGCATGCCCTGTACGTCAATGTACAGACTATGATCTAGGCAGTCACGGAGAATTAGCTAGCAGCACTAACAGTACATTTGATAAAACAGGATTACACGTATACCTATAGTCAACATGTGAAATTCTTTGTAACTACTATGATCAAACAAGACATCCATAAGCAAGTAACAATGACATGCATCCAATAGACAAGCGCTGGAAATTAGACCAAGAATCTAGCAAGTTGCATACTACCATCTAAACAACGGAAAACGTATGAACAGTCCACACATACATGCATGCATTCCTATAATTTCGAAATCCACCCATCAACTACGAAAACAAACAGCACTACTCGGTTTCTAAGAGCATTTTACACGATTTCTATGTTGGGCTTGTGTGAATTCGAGTTGTGCAAGGTGCTAGAACGTTGATGCCATCGGACGGCATTCGGTTCACCGGCGACTCGACAAACTGTAAAACTACGGCTGGAAACCATGTCTAGGAGGTAAGCATAACTATCCCTACCGTGTGTGTGAGAGGGTTTCTGCTGGTTCTCACCAAGCGCGACGCAGTTCGTGGTTGAAGTCGGTGGCCAGAGTCGAGGGCGTTGCCGTGGGTGTCGTCGGTGGTCAGCAGCTCGGCCTTCTGGTCCCGTGAATGAACTCCCCTTCCTTCCACGATCCTCCTGGCGCAGCAGCTCCTTCCCTCGTGGACAGAGTCGGTGGGAACGCGAACGGCGTCCGATGGCGTTCTCGTGAAATTGGACCGGATGGAGAGCTAGGCTCGAGTTACAGGACGAGTTGGTAAAATAGGTAAAGGAGAGGTCTGGGAATTGAACCGGGACTAAATAGGAGCAAAGTGGTGCATTCTAATGGGCAGAATCAAAGAGAGATTGGAAGTGTGTAATGGCAGCAGTTTCTAGTGGAAGGCGTTTCAGCCTACGTTTCTCTTCTTGCGTGAATGCGAGAGGAATAACAGCGTTTGTCGCTTCACGTGCTAGAACGCTAGGTGACTTGTTCGTGTGAGGTCGAGCAAGCACTCGCTCATCTAGGCTGTTGGGCTGGCTCAGCTGGGCCTAAGTGTGTTGGCGATTCGGAAATGCGGCACTGCAGCTAGACAAACAAAGAAAGGCCTTGGACTGCTAGTCGACAGAAAAGAAAAGGAGTATACGAACAGATACTATATAAAAGAGTTGATCAGATAGCTAAGATGCATAGTGGTAGTCTCGTACAAGAGAAAAGAATAGGCAGCTCGCGTGTGCATGACTTGATTGACATGATGACAAGTTCAAATAGGAATTTGGGAGAAACAAAGTAAGAAAGAACTTAGCAAATCAGAATCAGATCAAATAGCAAAAGAAGTGTTATGCCAAATTAATCTTTTTTTTATATGTCAGACTGATTCCAAAACTTTTGAGATTAATTTTAACAACTCTAAATAAAATATTTGTTTTATTTGATCGCGTCGCAACATCCTTTGTTTTAGAGAGAAAAAAAAATCAGTCCGTAAAAAGTCAGGATGTACAGTTTGCTTCTAAGACAGAAAGAAGTAGGTAAACTGACTCAACATAAAGTAGAAGAATGGGGCCCTTCGCAGAGGGAAGCATGGATTACTATTTTTGTGCTAGAGCTTTTCATTTTGAAAACATAGAAACAATTTTATCAACGGTAGTAATAATTCATATGTGTTATGCATAAGATGTCCTATAAGTTGCAAGCCTCATGCATAGAGTACCAATAGTGCTCGCACCTTGTCCTAATTAGGTTGGATTTACATGGATTATCATTGCATAACATATGTTTCAACCAAGTGTCAGAAAGGGGTGCCTCTATGTCGCCTGTACAAAGGTCCAAGGAGATAGATCGCATTTGATTTCTCGTTTTTGATAGATCTCAACTTAGGATATCCATACCGGGACAACATAGACAACAAATAATGGACTCCTCTTTAATGCATAAGTATTGAACAACAGATAATATTCTCATAAGAGATTGAAGATTGATGTCCAAACTGAAACTTCCACCATGATTCATGGTTTTAGTTAGCGGCCCAATGTTCTTCTCTAACAATATGCATACTCAAACCATTTGATCATGATAAATCACCCTTACTTCAGACAAGACGAACATGCATAGCAACTCACATGATATTCAACAAAGGTGTAATAGTTGACGACGTCCCCAGAAACATGGTTATCGCTCAACAAGCAACTTATAAAAAACTAGTTAAATACCCGTGCGTTGCAACGGAAAATATATTCTATTACTGTTGTATTGCCACTACCCAAACTTTAATAAATGGGTTAATACAACCGTCTTTCAATAAGATACAACAAGCATTAGCGGGCAAGTCTTGTTTACGGTGTACCTTGGTATATCACTACCTTCTACAACCAATCAACCATAAAATTTGTGATTTATTATCTGTAGGACACACGTCACACACCCCTCAGCATAGAGGAAACGCTCATGTGCAGCGCAATATCCCTACAATAATGCTTGAATAGTCTCATGTACTTGTCGGAAAAAATTAAGGTTGAAAAGAAAGTGAAAGGATTTGATAAGAACTCTTAGAAGTCGTTTGGTATCCATCATTTGGATCTGAAATTCTGGAATTCATTTTAGAATTCTATAGGTGAGTTGTTTGGTTACCACAGAATTGGACCGTCATTTTATTTAGGAAATCCAGCAAAATGATGTCATGGGTAAACACAATTTCGAGCTGAGACCTGTCATTTGCATTTCTCTATGGAAGCCATTTACAAATTCAATATCGAATTCTGCTGTCATTTGCAATTCCTATGGCAACTAAACAAGTGTCCATTTCTGGAATTACAATGTAAATGAAATGAATATATTTATTCATTTCAAAATGCTACAAATGAAATAAAAGTCTGGCTTCCAAACGACTTCTTAATCATGTTGAGGCAAGGCTACAGGATCTTTTCCATCTTCCCCTCTCTCAAAAAGCTTTTGATGAATTTGAGCAGTTGGAATCCTTATGTGAAAACGTGCAAACTGAGATGCATCATTCAAGTCATGATTCTTGGACTTACATTTGGGGGTCTGATAAGTTCTCAACTACAAAGGCTTATAAATTCATGATTGGAGAACAACATGCACCAAAATTCTTCTCTTGGATATGGGAGTCCTCTTGTCAACCCAAACACAAGTTCTTTTTCTGGCTCCTTCTACAAGACAGACTAAATACAAGGAATCTTCTTAAGAGAAAGAATTGTCATCTTCCATCCTTCAACTGCCCCACATTACAATGTAACCAAGAAGAAACCTTGGCACATCTCTTCTGGAGTTGCCCTTTTGCTCAGTCATGTTGGGCTATGATTTGCCCCCAAGTTCTGAATCAGCACTCAGTCCTGGAAGCTTTCTATGAGATTAAAGATCATTTATCCTTGCCTTTTGCTGTGGAGATCATCATCCTGGCAGCATGGGCCATTTGGATTATTAGAAACAGGAAGATTTTTGAAGATCAGACTCCCACTTTAAGTGCCTGGAAGACAGTTTTTAAGCAAGAGCTCATCCTACTCTCTTTCAGAATGAAGAAAAAAAGATCTGAGGCATACAAAGCTTGGCTCGAATCCTTTCTTAGCTCTTCAGTTTAAGCATTCTGTACCCCTTGTACAGCTTGCTCTTTTCTTTTCTTTTCTTTCTTTTCTTTCTTTCTTTCTTTCTTTTCTTTTTCTTTTTCTTCTTTTTCTTCTTTTTCTTTTGTAACCTTGTAATTTTTTAGCCTTTTATAATAAAAATTGCAGTGGGGTTTTACCCCACTGTTTCACCCTCAAAAAAAATGTTGAGGCAAGGCATAGTACATCACGAAAAAGTGGGAGATGGGAATGTGAGAAATTGTCTCTGAATAATAAGCCACTAATTCAGATTATACGTATGTTCATTCCGTGGATACTACACCAACCTTAAGAAACAAAAAATAAACAGTGCATACAAATCAAACACAAACAAGATAAATAAGGCTGACTGTTTCCAATACACACAACATAATAATCTGAAACTATGCAGTACTAAGGACTCGCAATGAGGCAAAAGAAAACCATGTAGTTCCTCCTTTCACCCTTTCAATGATTATCATGCACACGCCCCCTTCATCTCCATCATCATCTCTGCACGGAGTCTTCTCCGCCCACACTGGTCATGTTAGCTCTTACGTGGCTCTTAGTTCGCCTCTCTAGTCTACACCGGTTCGTTGGCTGCGCTCTCGCATCATCAAATTGTAAAATGAAGTAATTCATCATCACCATAAAATCCTTTGTCCAAACCAAGTTGCGATAGGCTAGATATGAAATCCACCAGAAATCTACGGAAACCAAAATAGAAAAAAGAAAAGAGTAAACAAAATATGACAAAATGGAAAATTCAAACAGCATAACTTTTCAACTGTTGAGGATGCCATTAAAAATATGCCAATATAAATTCTTAAGAAATGTAAGTTTTAGAATATTGTTGATGATACAAATTCCATAGAAAGTAATATGTTTGACTGTTCATCATTCTTGGTGCAGTCTGATGTAACCGTCTACACAGCAATGCACGTTACCATATTTATGCAATCAAACAATTATAAAAGTGAGCAATGTAGGGAAGTAAATTATCTTCCTTCACGATCCATAGAACCATTGAGAAGAGGGATCTTCGGAAGAATCACCAGATGGAGATCTAATAAAGAGGGATGAATTACTTACCGTACTCCAACAGTAACTCAGCCACCACCTTTGCAACCTGGGATATAAAAGCAGATAACCTTTGTATCAAATACCGGGACAATTATCAATCTTTATTAAGTTAGAAACATCTCATATTCAGTCAAGAAAACCTTATTAAAATGTCTGTATTGACTATTCCCAATGCATAATTACAGCATAAATCTTTAAGGCAAACCTCCTGCTCCTTGCCCTGCTCCAGTGCAAAAATGAAGCTGCCTGCATACGATGTTGTAGTGCTAGTGAGCAATCTTAACCCCACAAATTTTACAAACCTCAATGAATCATTTGTTGAATCTTGCAGCATCATCATTGGGTTCCCATCGCCATATATGTGGTCATCAAACATAATTAGCCTAACAAGTGATATAAAAAGAATCTAACTACCTAGCTGCATATGTATACCTAGCAGAAACAAATGTTTTACTGAAGTTGGTTAGATTCTTTTACACAGAACAATAATCCATTTGACAACATTGCATTGTTCAGTGTAATTTACACACAAATAAGAAGATTCTCTACTGAAAATTGTGGTGGACAATTCCAATTAATGACTTTGCCGATCGTAATTGGCACCCGTGGGTTAAAAGCACATAGATACTCCCCATGCAGTAGGCTTATGATGTCTTAAGGGGCAAATATTAGCAAACTACAAACCATAACAGTGAGATCTCGCCCTGGAAATTCAGAAATAAACGAATCAAAATGGCCAGAACTCTCGTGGAAAATTCAGCAACCCACAAATCAAAATGACAAGGGCTCACTTCATCAATTCAGCAAACTAAAAATAAAAAAGGTGAGAGCTCACGTTGCTAACATTACAAGTGTTTCCTTCTTTAGCTTCTCTGTGTACTCATCATCCTCTGCATCATAATCATCCTACAAGTGTTCCAACCATCTCTCAAAATTGTTAGTACAAACATCTAACAGACAGCAGAACAAACATGCAGATCATTAGCAATTGGACAACCTAATTTATATTGCCAATTAATTTATAATTCCATAAATAGGGGTTGAAGGATCATCCGAAACTATGATGGATAATGAACACGTCATTTATTCATTCCACATAGGTGCAAGACGTAACCTGAACTTTGCCTTGGTTAGTCCCTACAGCTAGGTGAGTGCCAAGCTGCGCCTAACACACTGAACAAACAATGTCCTCCACTCCCAAATCGCAGAGCTTGGTAATCTGCGCACTCAAAATCTTGTTTAGAATCTCTCTTTCAAGTTTCAGAAAAGAAATCTTGCAAGAATTACATTGGCTGCTCACCTTGCTGATGCATGAATTCCAGAAGTATATGGTATTCGTCAATCCAACTGCGAGAACATTATGTGAAGACCAATTGACAATGTTAAAGTAGAAATAGTTCTGCGGTGCTTGCGTATCCAGCATAGAATATTATGAATGCTTAATACTACAGACCAAACATACTTGGACATGAGTTATACTTCAGATCCGATCAAGAAATATACCATTAAGTGAATGCTGAAATGGATAAGAATGAGAAGTAAACAGAACCTCACCAAGTCGCCAACTATATAATATGTCATTTCATTTTGTCGAGCCGTAACACATAATTGGTCGTATCCATATAAGAAATGAGTAAGGAACACTTAGCTACAACAAAAACCATATCATATCAACCCCAAAAATTAAAGGAGGAGGATCGCTCACACGATGACAATCGATCAAATCAGCCACATGAACAAATAGGACAAAAGATGAAAAGGAAAAGGCTAAAGGTCTACCTAGAATACCAAACAATGAGGAACACGAAACATATATAATGTAATGTTAGGACACTAAACGAACAATTTAAGTGCAAGTTCGTTCATGCTTTGCCCTACATACCAAAATGGAGCAGTAGAAGAGATATCAAAGAACTGAAACGATATGAGCAGACACAGACAAGCCTGAGGCAAGTGCTGAACTGCAGCAAGCAATCACCACACCTAGGCTGGGCCGGCTTACTTCACCTCTGCTTCTCGATGCTGGGCTGCTTCTGCTCGATGCTCACCAATCTGCCAATCCCAGAGCGTTGCGCCGGCTAGTGCCTCGGCATCCTGGCACGCTCCTCGCTGACGGTACGCCACGACCTCCACCTCATCCTAGGCTGTGGGCTCGTCCTCCTCGGCAATCTTGTCGAGGAAGCTGTTGAGCGCTCCCCTGATGCGCTCCACCTCCTGCATCTCGGTGAGGAGGCCTGTTGATGGCGATGAAGTAATCTCCGCGAGGAGGCCTATCGACGGCGAAGAAGGGGACGGGCCGAATCACGATCCCTTCTTCTCCCTCTGCCTAGACTCCTTGACGATCCGCTGGTGGAGCACCGATGTCGGCGCCGCCCACTCTACCATCATTCCCCTTGATCTTGGGTTGTGTGGCGACGGCCACGTCGCCGACGTTGTGGCTCCTGGCTGGCCTGCCGCCTTTCATCGAGGAAGGCGAGGATCTCGATCCCAGCGTATCGGCAGCAAGAATCGAGTGTGGGAGGCTTGGAAGTGGCGACTTCAGTGGAGGATCTAGGCAGCTCTGGATTTTGACGATTGAGATGGGAAGATGAGGAGGAACGGAAACAGGGGAGTCGTGCGGTGCGGTTATGCCTGGAGCCCTTGCGGGTGGTGCTGCGAACATGCTTTTTTTGCGCGACGGTTTTCTCTACCGCGTTGTGCCGACTTTTTCTTGCGGATGACCGCGGCCATACACGACGTACCAACCAACCATCTCACCACCTCTAGCCATTTAATATAGTAGATATAAGATACATAAGTAACATATTCAATACCACAATAGTTTTTAAGGCTATTTTCCCATGAGCTAGACATTGCAAAGACAAGGAATAGAATTTTAAAGGTAGCACTCAAGTAATTTACTTTGAAATGGCAGAGAAATACCATGTAGTAGGTAGGTATGGTGGACACAACTGGCATAGTTTTTGGCTCAAGGATTTGAATGCACGAGAAGTATTCCCTCTCAATACAAGGCTTTGGCTAGAAAGGTTGTTTGAAACAAACTCAAGTATAAACCGGTACAACAAAACTTACATAAGAACATATTGCAAGCATTATAAGACTCTACATTGTCTCCTTGTTGTTCAAACACCTTAATCAAAAAATATGTAGACTTTAGAGAGACCAATCATGCAAACCAAATTTCAACAAGCTCTATGATAGTTCTTCATTAATGGGTACAAAGTACATGATGCAAGAGCTTAAACATGATCTATTTGAGCACACCAATTGCCAAGTATCAAATTATTCAAGACATTATACCAATTACCACATGAAGCATTTTCTGTTTCCAACCAAATAACAATGATCGAAGCAGTTTCAACCTTCGCCATGAACATTAAAAGTAAAGCTAAGAACACCAATGTTCATATGAAACATCGGAGTGTGTCTCTCTCCCACACAAGGAATGCTAGGATCCGATTTTATTAAAACAAAAAATAAAATAAAAACATACAGACGCTCCAAGTAAAGCACATAAGATGTGACGGAATAAAAATATAGTTTCACTAGAGGTGACCTGATAAGTTGTCGATGAAGAAGGGATGCCTTGGGCATCCCCAAACTTAGATGCTTGAGTCTTCTTGAAATATGCAGGGATGAACCACGGGGGCATCCCCAAGCTTAGAATTTTCACTCTTCTTGATCATATTGTATCATCCTCCTCTCTTGATCCTTGAAAACTTTCTCCACACCAAACTCAAAACAAACTCATTAGAGGGTTAGTGCATAATCGAAAATTCACATATTCAGAGGTGACATAATCATTCTTAACGCTTCTGAACATTGCACAAAGCTACTGAAAGTTAATGGAACAAAGAAATCCATCCAACATAGCAAAACAGGCAATGCGAAATAAAAGGCAGAATCTGTCAAAACAGAACAGTCCGTAAAGACGGATTTTTCAGGGGCACTTAACTTGCTCAGATGAAAAAGATCAAATTGAATGAAAGTTGCGTACATATCTGAGAATCACGCACGTAAATTGGCAGATTTTTCTGAGTTACCTACAGACGGAGCTTCTAAATTTCGTGACAGCAAGAAATCTGTTTCTGCGCAGTAATCCAATTCTAGTATCAACCTTACTATCAAAGACTTTACTTGGCACACCAATGCAATAAAATAAAGATAAGAAGAGGTTGCTACAGTAGTAACAACTTGCAAGACGCAAATATAAAACAAAAGTGCAGAAGTAAAATAATGGGTTGTCTCCCATAAGCGCTTTTCTTTAACGCCTTTCAGCTAGGCGCAGAAAGTATGAATCAAGTATTATCAAGAGATGAAGCATTAACATCGTAATTTGTTCTAATAATAGAATCATAAGGTAACTTCATTCTCTTTCCAGGGAAGTGTGCCAGACCTTTCTTGAGAGGAAATTGATACTTAATATTTCCTTCCTTCATATCAATGATAGCACCAACAGTTCGAAGAAAAGGTCTTTCCAAAATAATGGGACAAGATGCATTGCATTCAATATCCAAGACAACAAAATCAACGGGGACAAGGTTATTGTTAACCGTAATGCGAACATTATCAATTCTCCCCAAAGGTTTCTTTATAGAATGATCAGCAAGATTAACATCCAAATAACAATTTTTCAATGGTGGCAAGTCAAGCATATCATAGATTTTCTTAGGCATAACAGAAATACTTGCACCAAGATCACATAAAGCATTACACTCAAAATCATTGACCCTCATCTTAATGATGGGCTCCCAACCATCTTCCAACTTCCTAGGAATAGAAGTTTCAAGTTTTAATTTCTCTTCTCTAGCTTTTATGAGAGCATTTGTAATATGTTTTGTGAAGGCCAAATTTATAGCACTAGCATTAGGACTTCTAGCAAGTTTTTGTAAGAACTTAATAACTTCAGAGATATGCCAATCATCAAAATCTAAACCATTATGATCTACAGCAATGGGATCATTGTCCCCAATATTTTGAAAAATTTCAGCAGTTTTATCAGTTTCAGGCAATTTTACACGCTTTGCACTAGAAGTAGAAACATTGCCAACACCAATTATTTTACCATTGATAGTAGGAGGTTTAGCAACATGTGTAGCATTAACATTACTAGTGGTGGTAATAGTCCAAACTTTAGCTACATTATTCTCTTTAGCTAGTTTTTCGTCTCTTTCCCACCTAGCATGCAATTCAGCCATCAATCTAATACTTTCATTAATTCGAACTTGGATGGCGTTTGCTGTAGCAAATGACTTAATATATTTAGTTTCATCAGGTATAGTTTTTAATTTTAAAAGATCAACATCGGCGGCAAGACTATCAACCTTAGAAGCAAGAATATCAATTTTACCAAGCTTTTCTTCAACAGATTTGTTAAAAGCAGTTTGTGTACTAATAAATTCTTTAAGCATGGCTTCAAGACCAGGGGGTAAACTCCTATTATTGTTGTAAGAATTACCATAAGAATTACCATAACCATTACCATTATTAGAAGGATATGGCCTATAGTTGTTACCAGAGTTATTCCTATAAGCATTGTTGTTGAAATTATTACTTTTAATGAAGTTCACATCAACATGCTCTTCTTGAGCAACCAATGAAGCTAAAGGAACATTATTAGGATCAACATTAGATCTACCATTCACAAGCATAGACATAATAACATCAATCTTATCACTCAAGGAGGAGGTTTCTTCAACAGAATTTACCTTCTCACCTTGTGGAGTCCTTTCAGTGTGCCTTTCAGAGTAATTGAGCATCATATCATCAAGGATCTTTGTTGCCGCGCCTAAGGTGATGGACATAAAGGTACCTCCAGCAGCTGAATCCAATAGGTTCCGCGAAGAAAAATTTAATCCTGCATAGAAGGTTTGGATGATCATCCAAGTAGTCAGTCCATGGGTAGGGCAATTCTTTACCAAAGATTTCATTCTTTCCCATGCTTGGGCAACATGCTCATTATCCAATTGCTTAAAATTCATTATGCTACTTCTCAAAGATATAATTTTAGCGGGAGGATAATATCTACCAATGAAAGCATCTTTACATTTAGTCCATGAATCAATACTATTCTTAGGCAAAGATAGCAACCAATCTTTAGCTCTTCCTCTTAAGGAGAAAGGAAATAATTTCAATTTTATAATGTCACCATCTACATCCTTATACTTTTGTATTTCACAAAGTTCAACAAAATTATTAAGATGGGCAGCAGCATCATCAGAACTAACAGCAGAAAATTGCTCTCTCATAACAAGATTTAGTAAAGCAGGTTTAATTTCATAGAATTCTGCTGTAGCAGTAGGTGGAGCAATAGGTGTGCATAGGAAATCATTATTATTTGTGATAGTGAAGTCACACAACTTAGTATTCTCAGGAGTACCCATTTTAGCAGTAGTAAATAAAGCAAACTAAATAAAGTAAATGCAAGTAACTAATTTTTTGTGTGTTTTTAATATAAAGAACGCAAACAAGACAGTAAATAAAGTAAAGCTAGTAACTAATTTTTTTGTATTTTTAATATAGAGAACAAACAAAGCAGTAAATAAAGTAAAGTAAAGCAAGACAAAAACAAAGTAAAGAGATTGGATGTGGGAGACTCCCCTTGCAGCGTGTCTTGATCTCCCCGGCAACGGTGCCAGAAAAATTGTTGTTGCCGTGGGAGTTGGCAATCTCTGGGGTGTAACCTTTCTTCGTTCCCCGACAACGGCGCCAGAAAAATTGCTTGATGGCGCGTGAGACACACGTCTGTTGGGAACCCCAAGAGGAAGGTGTGATGCGTACAGCAGCAAGTTTTCCCTCAGTAAGAAACCAAGGTTATCGAACCAGTAGGAAGTCAAGGGCCACGTGAAGGTTGTTGGTGACGGAGTGTAGTGCGGCGCAACACCAGGGATTCCGGCACCAACGTGGAACCTGCACAACACAATCAAAATACTTCGCCCCAACTTAACAGTGAGGTTGTCAATCTCACCGGCTTGCTGTAAACAAAGGATTAAACGTAAGGTGTGGAAAATGATGTTTGTTTGCGAAGAACAGTAGAGAACAAAGTTTGCAGTAGATTGTATTTCAGATGTAAAAGAATGGACCGGGGTCCACAGTTCACTAGTGGTGTCTCTCTGATAAGAAATAGCATGTTGGGTGAACAAATTACAATTGTGCAATTGACAAATAGAGAGGGCATAACAATGCAAATACATATCATGATGACTACTATGAGATTTAATCAGGGCATTACGACAAAGTACATAGACCGCTATCCAGCATGCATCTATGCCTAAAAAGTCCACCTTCAGGTTAGCATCCGCACCCCTTCCAGTATTAAGTTGCAAACAACGGACGATTGCATTAAGTATGGTGCGTAATGTAATCAACACAAATATCCTTAGACAAAGCATTGATGTTTTATCCCTAGTGGCAACGAGCACATCCACAACCTTAGAACTTTTCGTCACTCGTCCCAGCATTAAATGGAGGCATGAACCCACTATCGAGCATAAATACTCCCTCTTGGAGTTACAAGTATCAACTTGGCCGAGCCTCTACTAGCAACGGAGAGCATGCAAGAACATAAACAACACATATATGATAGATTGATAATCAACTTGACATAGTATTCCATATTCATCGGATCCCAACAAACACAACATGTAGCATTACAAATAGACGATCTTGATCATGATAGGCAGCTCATAAGATCTAAACATGATAGCACATTGAGGAGAAGACAACCATCTAGCTACTGCTATGGACCCATAGTCCAAGGATGAACTACTCACACATCAGTCCGGAGGCGATCATGGTGATGAAGAGTCCTCCGGGAGATGATTCCCCTCTCTGGCAGGGTGCCGAAGGCGATCTCCTGAATCCCCCGAGATGGGATTGGCGGCGGCGGCGTCTCTAGAAGTATTTCCGTATCGTGGCTCTCGGTAAAAGGGTTTTCGCGACGGAGAGTTTAAGTAGGCGGAAGGGCAGCGTCGGTGGAGGCACAGGAGCCCCACACCATAGGGCGGCGCGGGCCCCACCCAGGCCGCGCGGCCCTGTGGTTTGGGCGCCTCGTCGCCCCACCTCGTATGCTCTTCGGTCTTCTGGATGCTCCGTGGAAAAATAAGACCCTTGGCGTTGATTTCGTCCAATTCCGAGAATATTTCCTCTGTAGGATTTCTGAAACCAAAAACAGCAGAAAACAACAACTGGCTCTTCGGCATCTCGTCAATAGGTTAGTGCCGGAAAATGCATATAAATGATGTAAAGTGTGTATAAAACATGTGAGTATTGTCATAAAAGTAGCATGGAACATAAGAAATTATGGATACGTTTGAGACGTATCAGTTATATTCGGGTCCTATGGATTAAACTAGAGTCAATGTCGCAGAATTGTCTGAAAAGGAACTACTGGATGAAGTCAGGCACTTGACTCATTTTAGCCAAGAAGACTCAATTCTGCTTATAGCTCTTCAAGATCCTTTCTATTCTGATCATCAACCAAGTGAGGTAATTCCCTTCTTTTGTTTGTAACATTATTTGCATCTGGTATATATCTCTTCTTCCTTTTGTTAAATCTTAGTTCAAACTGTCAGGTCATGTTACCTGCCGAATGTTTCCCAAATGTATCGGATGACAACCTTGAAGAGGGTGATTCTACTGCTCCGTTAGAATCCTGTGCTGAAGTGAATGAAATGTTTGAAGATGAAGACAATGATCCTGCCAATCCTGAGGCTCTTACTACAGATCATAGATCCATTGCTGACGAATTAAGCGATACAGCGGAGTAGAATCATGACAATGATGCTGATCATGCTTTCCTTGTTGATGCAGCTTCGGAGAAGGCCATCGTTCAACCGCCGAAGAGATCCTCTGGCGGTTTCGCAGATGAGGATGACCTGCTTGAATTGTGAGTTTCTTCTCTTAATCCAGGAATTCCTTTGTATTTGATTGCTGGCTCTGATTGATGTATATTCTTTTAGCGATGAGGGCTTTATGGAGCCTCCTTCGAAGAAGGAGAAAATGAGCTCCAGTAAGCCAACTCATGCGGCTTCGGAAGCTTCTGCTCGAGCAGCGGCTGCGACTGCTCAGCCTTCAACAACTTCCTCCCTTCCCAAAGGGAAGGAAAATCCTTCGCCAGTTGTTGCCGCAGTTCTTCCTTCTTCTGCTGAAAAACCTGTAAGTTGTATCGTTCTCCTTGATGAAGATTGTACTTCTAGTAGCCCCCGAGTCTATACTTGACTGCTGGTAGTCGAGTGTGGACTTCAAAAGGATATACTGTATTTTAACAAATTCTTATTCTTTGACTTTTCCTCCTTTTACAAAATATTCAAGCAGTCATCTCCTCTTTGAAGGCTTTTGCCTCTCAATTCTCTTTGCTTGAAGCCGATAAAATTCGACTTCAAGAGGTTGAATCTACCTCTTCTAAGCTTGAAAATGAAATAAAATTGGCTGCTGCTGCTCGCCAGAATGCTGATTCTTTGAAAAAGGAACTCGATGAGCTGAAGAAGAAGCTGAAGGATGAAGAAAAGGAGAAGGCTGAAACCGAAGCCCAAAGGAAAGAAAAGGAAGATCTTCTTCGCCAGTCTATCTTGGCTTTGCTTGGTAATTTTCAATGCCTTATCATTGAATTTTCTTTTCTTAACTCCGTTGAATTTCAATTTTCTGTCGCTTATCTTTTGTAGAAGCTGCCAATATTCCTGCTGGACCTGGAGGCAAGCTCCCTGATTCTTCTGCCGATGCTCTATCCATGGCCATTGAGTCTAATGATCTTGTCCGTGCTCTTCTCCAGAAGAACAAAACCGTTATGTCAAGGCTCCATGCCATGATCTTCCCCAAAGCCGATCAAGAGAAATCACTGGAGCAACTAACGGATGCTTTCGCTATCGATACCAAGGCTACTATCGAGGTATTCAAACGTACCTCGCGTACCTACGACGCTCTCCTTGCTTTCCAGCTTATGATGGGATACAACTTTAAGGCCGACATGGAGACGATGACAAAGGAGCTGCCAAAGGATCATGATGGACAAGTTGTCGATCTGAGCCTTTTCAAAGTTTCTGCACGAAAATGTGTGCTGCAGCTTCTTGGATTGGTTTCGGCCAACAAATCTTCTGCTGGGAAGACTGGGCCAAGTTTATCGACTCAGAACCAGGCTCCTTGACTTTAGTATTTTCTATAATCTTCACCGTTTAGTTTGAACAATGCCCTAAAAAGGCTTTTTGTAATGAATTCTGTACTAGCAATGTAGCCAGTATCTTCTTGTTTTAATCGCAATGTTCCTGGTCTTTGAATGTATGCTCCCGATGGGAGTAATCCAATTGTTGCCTCATACATTCCTTGACACACTTAACGGTGTATCTTGCAGGTGGCTCCTGTACCTTCCTTTGTTGAAGGTTCCTCGGCCAATGATTCTGAAAACGATCAGCTTCAGCGTATGAAGACGCGTATTCGCCAGTTGGAACAGGACATGCGTGGCCTCCATGCCATGGATGCTATTATAAAGAAGAAGGGCGAACTAGCCATTGATGCAGAGCGCTATACAATGACTGAGTTGCACAAGGCAACAAAAAGCTGTAACTATAAGTGCTTTTTTCTTCTTTACTTTCCTTGATGCCGCTAAGAATCTTTTTGATTCTATATCTACCATCTCCTTCGATAGTCATAGCTCTGAATTTATCAGAAGAGAACAAACGCGTGCATGAACGCGTAGATGCTTTGATCAGTCTAGCATGTTTTGACGAAGTCTTCTGGAAGAATCAATCAAAGGCTGCCACAATCGCTAAATTTCAAGATCGGGTGCATCAAGTACACCGGTTCTTTGATAAATGCTATGTTTGATTGACGATGATCTGGAAGATGATGTTTCCTTTAAATGAAGTTCCTCCGACATTGCTGACTTTGATGTCGAAATTTAGCAATGTCAAGAAGGTCCAAAGTTTGATTCGTGCACAACTTCTTGCATGAGCTGAAACAGCTTTTGCTTTTGTGATGTCGAAACATCCCACTTCGAATCTAATGGAAATTGCAAATGCTGACGGTGATATAAGTCAATGTTATCCTGCAGTGAAGGTTCCTGCTGCTATTGTAATCGAGAGGCTGGAAGACAGCTCAAAAGTAGATGCCCCAGCAGAATCTTCATAAGAAAAAATTTGTGCTCTTACTGTAGCGATATTTGTCTATACTCGATACTTTGTTGCATCCGAATAATCGGGTGCATTATGTGTAAGATGTAAATTTTGTTAGAGATGTCATATTTTGTTATTTTTAGCAAAACACGACTTCCTCTTGATATTTTCTTCAGGTGTCGTTGACACATTTTTGTTGTCTAAGGAGCAATTCTTGATGCCCCTTAGAAATTTCTTAGGCATCGTTGATGCTATTGCACGAAAGTTATCGGAGGAGAATTCTTTGAGTGATCAGCTCATGGTGCAGGTTCGCTGAACCAGTAGTAATTTGCAACTTCACTTCAACTGACGATGTTTGTTTTGGCGGCAGCCCCCGAGCAAATCGAGGGAACTGTGCCTGCTGTCGGCTCCGTCTCTCTTTAGTACTTCCTTTGTTTGAAATACCGGCCTGGGTCTTTTTGTTTTTTCCTTTGTAAATAGTCTTTATCCGCGCCAACTGCAGCGCTCACTTTTTCTTAAGGCTTTTAGCAAAGGATAATTGTATATTATTGTAAGTCCCGATTGTTTTACCTTCTATTGCAGCGCTCATATTTTGACGAGGCTTTAGATGTTAATTTCGGGCATAATCGTTGAAGATGACCCTCAATCTTTTTTTATCGAGTTCATTTGGTCGAAGTCAATATTCGCGGTATTGTGCGAAAAAAATCTTGAAGAACATGTTCGGGTGCCCCGAATCAATTTTAGCACTCGAATAAACGAAAACTGAGTCTTTATTAATAAATCAATGACGATAATATAAGATAATGTTGCTTATAGCTCAAAAGCCTTATTTAAAGGAAATTCCTAAGAAACATAAAAGTGCAGGTTGTCGCTCATCTTCTTTATGCAAGAGAAGGGACCTTCTTGTCGTTATCCACGCCTAAGGAGCCGGTGGCTCTAGAGATGCCGATAGTTTCCGAAGCGGCATTGATGTTTTCCTTGGAGGTACTTGTGATGATCGCCAGATTGCTAGTTCCTTCGACTGCGGTTTTATCATCAACTGTCGAAGGTGCAATGGCTAGAACTGCCACTGCAGAATCATCTGGCTTCTTCTTCAATTTCTTGATGCCATCTTCTTCCTTGAGTTTGAGATCCTTATCTCGAAGAGCTAGCTGTTTGGAGGGGAAGTCGATAACTTCTTGCTTCACTCCAAATTTAGCAGCAATCTTCTGAAACTCGCGATCACAATTATCCGAGCGAGAGAAACTTCCATGGACTGTAATATTAGTCCCATTGTTGCCTGGCATTTTTAGCTTGAGATATGCATAATGTGGCACATCGATGAACTTAGCATAGGCTGGTCTCCCAAGTATAGCGTGGTACTGTGATTCCCAATTCACTACCTCGAACTCAATCCTTTCTTTGGAAATTGTCAGGTTTCCCGAAGATGACACTCAAAGAAATCTTGCTGAGAGAATATGCTGGCAAAGTAGGTACGATGCCATGGAAACATGTATCTGATTCTTCTAACATGTTGGTCGCGATGCCCATATTTTTGATTGTGCTGGAGAATATCAGATTCAATCCACTGCCGCCATCCATGAATACTTTGCTCATACTAAACCCCCCGATTTGTGCTTCTATTACCAAAGCGGCATAACCTGGTTTTGTGATAGACATCGGATGATCAGCTCTGTTGAATAGGACACTCTATGACGACTAGTCGATGTATTCTGGAATATTGGCCATGGTACTTTCTGCGAGGTTGATTTCTTGTGTGAGCTTCTTCATCTCCCTACTGGAAACACGAAGGCTTCATTAGAATTGCGAGTTTGAACTTGCTGAACTTGGTGTTGAGGAGAAGGTGGTGGCGGATTCGTCTGTTGCGGTTGCCTAGTGTCGTAGAATTTCTACATTTCAATGAACTATCGACAATCTCTAAGCAGATGACTCGACTTCTTAACGTTATCCTTAGAATCGATATATGCATGCAGGTAACAAGGAGCATTTAGCTGCTCAGCGAAGGGTAACTCTGGGACTGTCGTGGTATCGTCACGGCATATTCCATAAGGTGGCTCAAGTTAGGTGGCCCCTGCTTGGTCTACGGCGGTATCCGGATGCGGGTATGAGCACAAGTGACACAGCGATGTACACAGGTTCGGGGCCCTCGTATGGAGGTAACACCCCTACTCCTGCTCTAGAGTGTATACGATATATGGTAGTACAATGGTGCTCCTTGAGCTGTATCCGGCTGCGAGAGAGGGCTAGAGGTAGACGAAGGTCTCTCTCCCGAGCAGCTCTAAGTATGCACCGCACAGGAGGGGTAGCGCATCTTATATAGACGCTGGCAATTTACATAGAAGTCCCTATGACCTACTGGCCGGCTCCACCGGCTCCGGCTTTATCGCTCCTTCCCGAGGAGCTGGCGTCAGTGGCCGTTGAGGCCTGTCCGTCCTTCTGCCGAGGTCAGCGGCGGCAGGACATGGCCAGCGACGTGCAGGAAGCATCCGCTGTCAGCGCTCGTAGCCTGCGGCACACGATGTGGCTAGGCCACGATGGCCTGTCCGGCGCGGGATACTGTTGCTCCACAGTGCCCCTTACTTTACAGAGGATGAGATCAGCGTGGACTTTTGCACCCGGATAACCTTTCCTGAGCCTTCTCCTGCAAGGCTCACCAGCCTTGAGCCGGTCAGGGGAGAGACTAACTAAGCCGGACATGGCACGCAGAAGCCGGCCCAGCCACAGCGCAGATGGCCGTAACTCGACCAACGTAGATCTTGGGTCAGCCGGCTCGCAAGGCAACCGGCCACGGCTCTAGCCGGCTGCTCCTCAGCCGGCCTTTGCCGCGGGCCAGCCATCCTCGAGCCAACTGTTCCCAGTCATTTGCCATACCCGGGGTCTTCCCCCCGACATTATCCACTGAAGCTGGCGAGGTCTTGCGTAGAGAAGGACATGGACAGGTTCCCCTGGCCATTAGTCATTGATCCCACAGATTTTATTGCAAAGCGCTCGAGGGGCCGACTGGGAATTTCTTTCCAGCCGGCTACGCCCTTTCTCGGCTTGCTTCGTCCGGCTGCTCTCAAGCCGGACGCCGCTTTGATTCCGCGGATTTGCTTATCTTAAGTGTTGGAGAAGTCTCCGCCTTGTTGGTGAGGTGGTAGCTGATTTGGGAAAATATTGTCCGGCTTCAACAGAGGTGCACCGAAGTCTCCGCTGCCTTGGGGCGCGAGCCACGATTTGACCGGCTCTGATGGAATCTTTGCCTCTGGCGCTTTGTCTGGTCACATCGCTGCCCCCTCCGGATTCTTTGCGGTCGTGGCTGACATGGCGGAAGGGAGTTACTGGTAACAGCCGGCGTGGTGGAGATCGTGGGCCTAGTTAATCCCACGCCGCAGCTCACGACCGCCACGTCGCCCACTTGCCCTGGCTCTTTAAATAGCGAGGGGGAGGCACCGAGAAGACCTCCTGCTCACTTCTTCTTCTTCCTCGCCCTCGCCGCGCTTCCCTCTCCGCTTCTTCGCATCTCTGCACGTAGGCCAATCTCGCCGGCGAACTTCGGCGAGGCCTTGCACCCGGACGCGGCGAGGCTGCTCCGTCGACTGCCACCGTAGTGCAGCCGCTCCGGCGCCACGGGGGCCGCTCTTCCACGCCGCGCTTCTCTCCGCCGCGCTCTTCGCCGCCGTCCGCTGCGTCGACCACGGAGGCCATGGCGCAGCCGAGCGGATCTTGGGAGGGCTCGATCGTCACCATCGAAGACGTGGAGCGTCTCCACCAGACTCTCCGCATCCCGCCTCAGGTGGAGCCTCGCATCCTGGAGGGGGAGACGGTGCCGGACCCGCAGCCGGGGGAGCGGGTGGTCTTCGTCTTGCACTTCGAGCGAGGCTTCGGGCTGCCGGCGAGCGCCTTCTTCCGTGCCTTCCTCGACTACTTCGGCCTGCAGCCACATCACCTGCCGGCCAACACCTATGTCACGCTTTCCTGCTACGTGGCCTTCTGCGAAGGCTACGCCGGCTTGTGGCCTGATGTGGACTTCTGGAGCCGGCTCTTCTTCATCAAAGCCCAGACCACCGATGGTCAGCTGCGGACCTGCGGGGCGGCTTCGCTCTACAGCCGGCCGCAGACCCCCTTCCCAAAGATCCCGACCGTGGACTCGGTGAAGGAGTGGCAGGCTACCTTCTTCTACATGAAGAACGCGAACCCGACATTCAACTGGATCAACTTGCTGGAGTTCACACTGGAGCCGCCCACCAACAAGCTGAATTGGGGGCACTGCTACAGGTCGGCAGACCCCACAGTCGAAGTCAACATGTTGTGGGAGCACCTCCGGTCCCTTGTCACGGAGGAGCGGCTGACGGCTATGGATCTCCTCTGCTGCTACGCTAGCCAGCGGGTGCTGCCGCTGCAGGCGCGAGCCCACAAGATGTGCCACATGAGTGGCCGGTTCGATCCGACCCGGACGTCAAAGCTGGAGCTCTCCCCCGCGGGGATTGCCAAGCGGGTCAACTGGATCTCCCAAGCCAAGCTGTCGGACAACTGGCAGTGGGGAATGGAGCCCTACCGCCGGGACGACCCGCCGCCTCTGGTAAGTTTTCTTGTATTTGACCGGTTGCCGGCTTGCTGATACCTTTGCCGGCTTGCCTTATTGTTTGTGCCACCTGCTGAAATTTGCGCGGCAGTCGGTCGAGGACGGGGACCTGTCACAGAAGATATGGATGCCCGACCATGAGGATCTGACTGACCGCGCAGCCGACGACGATGAGAGCCCGGAGGCTGCCCAGCAGGCGGCTGAGGGGCACGCTGACCCCCACCGTCTCCGCAGCCGGAAGAGCCCGCCACGTCGGCGAGCGCAGCGCCACTCCGTGTGACTCCCCTGCGCGTGAGGCCGCCAGCGGCTTCCATATCCTTGCCCCGGGTGCAGAAGAGGACCACCACCCAGATCGAGGGGGCGCTGAAGAAGAGGCGCCGGATGGCGGCGAAGCCGGTCCCGGAGGCAACCGGGTGAGTTTATTTTTATCAACTTGTTTGATTCCTTTTCTTTCCTTCTTTCTCAACTTGTTGTTTGTTTGGGTTGGTCTAGGGCCCCCATCAAATTCTCCAAGGGAGCCGGGGCTGGTCCGGCTTCCCGCGTTGTGTCACCGCCGCCTGCACAGCGGACGAGGAGGGAGCCGACTCCGCAGCCTCGGGCGCGGTCGCCGCCAGTGTTTCCGCTGCCTATCACTGGGGCGATGTCTTCATCTTCTGCGCCACCGTCAAGCGCTCCCGGCTCCAGCTCTCAGGGCGAGCCGACCCGCCGCTCAAGCCAGCCGACCATCGGCGATATCCTTCAGCGCCGCCGGCCCGAAGGGCCACCAGCAGGAGCAGGAGGGGCCGCGCCGGAGGTGGTTGTTCTTGATGCGAGCCCAACCGCTGCGACGTTGCCACCGCCGGAGGTTGTGGTTTCTTCTGACCAGGCGGGCCAAGACGTGCCGCCTCCGGCTTCGGAGCCGACCAGGGAGGAGCCAGCCCGCTCGGCCGGCGCGGATGCTTAGGGCCTTGGTTAAGGCCAAGGGCCCGACGGAGGAGCCTCAGAGGCATTCGCAGCCGCTGGTGAGCCTTCACGTGTCCCCGGCCACCTCGCTTCTGAACATTGTCTCCGCCCCCGACTCCAGCCTGGGCTCAACCGGCACTATGGAGAAAGAGTGGCGCGACGCTGATGTGCATGAGGTGACGAGCCGGGACAAGTCGAAGGGGATAGCCTCCATGGAGATGTTCTTCTCCGACTTCCGTGCCTTTGCCGACGCCACCGCCGTCGAAACCAACAACAGCCTGAAGCGGATAGAGAGGGTTAAAGGTAACTTGGTACTTATCTATTTTTTGCAATTTTGGTATTGTCTTGGTAGCCCTCCGAGGCACGGGCCGACTGCTGTGGATCCGGCCTGGGTTTCGTTTATGTACTGACTTTGACTTGCCCTCCACAGTCGGTCACTGATAGGCGGACCGGGTTGTATAACCGGCTTGTGGCCAGCTACCATAAGGCCAAGGTTGAGCGCGCCGAGAGGGCCCGCGAGCTGGAGGTTGCCCAGGGTAAGGCTTTTTCCTCGTACTTGTCTGTATTTTTGCTTTCTTGGTGCAACCGGATGACGTCTTGGATTATGCCAGCTTGCAGCTGCCGCTACCTGAGTCCCTCAACTGGAGGCGGATCTCCGAGCTGCGCGCGTGCAGTGCACCGAGAGCGAGGAGGCGGCAAGGCCGCTGCCCAAGGCGAAGGAGACCGAGGGGGAGCTGGCGCGCCTGCGCCGGCTCGAGGCCAACCACGTCACTGAACTTGCCTCCGTCAAACGGATTGAGCAGGAGAAGGTGGACAACCTCAACCAGCGGCTAGGTGAGGTGGACGGGTAGTGCCGGAAGCTCCGCGAGGAGATGACCACCCAGTCCCAAGTGCTGACGGCTACGGCCAAGCGCTGGGTGGATGAGATCAGCGCGCTCGACCGCGGACTGGCGGGTAAGTCCTTTTCTATTGTTCTTCCGCCATCTTGCCGGCTTCCGGCTGTCGGCTTCCGGTAGGAATTATGTTGGTGGCCGGCAGCCGGAAAAACTTGAATATCTCCATCTTCGGGCTGGTGGCAGGCGGCGTTCGCTTGTTGGCTGCCGCAAGGCCTTTTTTTAACTTCGATATCCTCCATCTTCAGGTTGGGGGCAGGCGGCGTTTGCTTCGCCGGCTGCCGCCAAGCTCTTTTGTACTTCGATGTCCTCCATCTTCATGTTGGGGGCAGGCGGCGTTTGCTTCGCCGGCTGCCGCCAAGCTCTTTTTTTTTACTTCGATGTCCTCCATCTTCAGGTTGGGGGCAGGCGGCGTTTGCTTCGCCGGCTGCCGCCAAGCTCTTTTTTACTTCGATGTCCTCCATCTTCAGGTTGGGGGCAGGCGGCGTTTCCTTCGTCGGCTGCCGCCAAGCTCTTTTTTTTACTTCGAAAAATTGTGTTTCTATGTTCTTTCCCCGGCTTGCGGCTGATACCGCTGGCAGGTACCTACCGGCTGTTGTCAGCCGGACTTACATGGTTCTAACATACTTTGCATTTTTTCAGCTGCTTTTCCTGAGGCGCAACAGGCGGCGTTGGGGGCGGCCGGCAAGGCGCGGGAGGCACGCCGGCTTGCAAATGGCGAGGACAGTTTTGAGAACTTCTCCATGGATGACCATCTGGCCGCCATGGCCGCCCGGGTTGAACCGATCACCATGCTGGGGTACGAGCTTCAGAAGGCGGCGGAAGAGCTCTATCGGCAGCTATGGCCGACTGAGACACTGCCGGGCGAGCTTACCAACTTGGTCAAGTGGCTTGAGAACGCGCCCGACCGCCTGCTCGACTAGAAGGAGTCGGTTGCGCACGCTGGGGCCGACATGGCCCTCTCTTTCATGCTTTCTTGGTACGAGGAGGTGGACTTGGACCAGCTGGAGAACTGGCGGGCTAGCGTGGAAGGTACGCTTAGCGCGGAGACGAAGACTCACCGGCTTGCCCGGGCCTGCGCCATCGCCGATTTCGTCAACCACTACAACTTCGTTGAAGACCCAAGTCCACCTGAAGAGGAGGAGGTTGAAGACGAAGATATGGCGGATGTGGAGGACATGCCAGAGGCGGATCTGGCTCCCGGCTCCAATGTTCCCCCGGCTGGTCCCTCTCCAGCCGGCGCTTGAAATTTGTCTGCTTTATTAGTTTGCTTTTGCCAAAGACAACGGTTAAATCCCCGGTATGCCGGGTGGAGCTGTAAAGACAAAATTATGATCTTTTTATGGAGTCACACTTTTTAGTGTGTTTGTTAATCATTTGTGCTCCGGCTCGTTTTCCCTCTGCCTTCTTGCTTTTTCTCATCCGCCCCACTCTTTGGCTATGCTCTTGCCGGCCATACAACCGGGTTGCGGTCTGTAGCCGGATCAAGAGCGGGCCGCTGAGGGAGGCCGATAATAATTCATTCAATCAGGTCGAGTTGAACGGGCTGGCGCTTATATGAAAATGTTGAACGAGAGTCGACTCGCTTTTACTCTTTCCCTTAGTTGTTTTTCGCGTGCCGGCTCCTTAAGTTCTACCCCCGCCAGCCGGACAGCCGGGTTGTGGTCTGTAGCTCGTTCGGGAGCTGGCTGTCCGAAAGCCGGATCACGGTACTAAGCCAACCGCGTGAGAGGGTTCAAGCCAATCGGCGAAAGCAGTAAAGTACGCGAAAAAATCGTTGGTACCGGGCGCACTTGGCGCAATCTTTTTTCATTAGCATAGGTTACAAAAGGGATACATACATTCCTTTCCTCAAGTGTAAAATGGGCGAAGCAAGTTGACATTCCAGGGCCGTTTAGTCTCCTCGTCAGCCTTGTTCGGCTTGTTTTTCTTGGCCTCTTGGGCAACTATGATATAGTAGGAATCATTGCCTACCGCCTTGCTCACGATGAAGGGACCTTCCCATGGGGATGATAGTTTATGTTGTCCGGCTATCCGTTGGATCAGTCGGAGCACTAGGTCTCCTTCTCGGAATGCTAAGGGCTGGACCTTCCGACTGTGATAGCGTCGGAGGCTTTGCTGGTATATGGTGGATCTGGACACGACCAGCAACCGGGCCTCTTCGACCAAGTAGACTCCATCTTCACGAGCTTCCTTGTCTTCGGCTTCAGTGTATAACTTGATTCTTGGCGCGTCGTGCTCGATATCAGTCGGTAGGACGGCTTCGGCCCCGTATACGAGGAAGAATAGTGTGAAGCCGACGGAGCGGTTTGGCATGGTGCGCAAGCTCCAAAGTACAGAGGGAAGCTCTTCAATCCAGCAGCCGGCAGCTCGCTCGAGCGGCTCCACCAGCCGGGGCCGGATGCCGGCTAGGATCAAGCCGTTGGCTTTCTCCACCTGTCCATTGAACTCAGGGTGTGCCACGGACACTAGGTCCACCCGAATTCCCTTTTCCTCGCAGAAGCGAGAGAAGATGCCTTGGGCGAAGTTGCTGCCATTGTCGGTGATGATGCTATAGGGATAGCCGTACCGCACGATGATATCCTTGAGGAACGTGACGGTTGTGGAGCCATCCAGCTTCTTGATCGGCTTGGCCTCAATCCACTTATTGAATTTGTCAATCATCACCAAGAGATGTGTCATGCCGCCTCGGGCGGTTCTGAATGGGCCAACCATGTCCAGGCCCCACACAACAAATGGCCAAGTGATGGGGATG
>NC_061512.1:190847510-190943326 GCF_022539505.1 Lolium rigidum | reverse complement strand
CGCAAGGCCCAACTCCGGGAGTAGGATGATCCGAAGTTATGCGGTGAAAACCCTAAATCGTCGTAGATCTCATTAGCTTCATCTTGATCAAGCAGGACCACCAAGTATTCGTGCACCCCGTACGGATCATGGGTGGATCGGCTCTTTGAGCCGATTCACGGGATAACCCGAGAGCCGATCGAGGCTCGTATTTAACGTTTACATGTATGCCCCGCGAGGAAACTAAGCGAGGCAACTTCATCACCTTCACGACCAGGTATAGGTCGGGTGGCACGCCTCGCACTTCGCAACGCCGCGTGTGACCAGAAGAGCATTGCGGGCCGTCGCTCGGAGGGGTCTCAGCCAGCCGCAGCTCTAGGCTCCCCCCGGCTCTACAGTGTTGACAAGGCCGCTGCCCGCCGGTGGGTTTTGGCAGTCAACAGAAATACAAGTGGTATGAATGAATATGAGTAGTAGTATCGGCGCCAGAAAAGTGCTTGCTGGCGTGCAGTTGATGGTAGTAATATTGCAGGAAGTAAAGATGCAGTAAAACAGTAAACAAACAGCGATAGCAGTATTTAGGAACAAGGCCTAGGGATCATTCTTTCACTAGTGGACACTCTCAACATTGATCACATAACAGAATAAATAGATAGATGCTAGACTCTACACCCTCTTGTTGGATGATGAACACCACTAAGCTGTGTAGGATTACACGAACCCTCAATGCCGGAGTTAACAAGCTCCACAATATTCAATGTTCATATTTAAATAACCTTAGAGTGCATGACGGATCAACATAACCAAACCAAGTACTAACATAGCATGCACACTGTCACCTTCACACTACGAAAGGAGGAATAGATCACATCAATACTATCATAGCAATAGTTAACTTCATAATCTACAAGAGATCACAATCATAGCCCACACCAAGTACTACACGATGCACACACTTGTCACCATTACACCGTGCGGGAGGAATAAACTATAATAACATCACTAGAGTAGCACACGGATAAATTGTGATACAAAACACATTGCAATCATAAAGAGATATAAATAAGCACTTCACTATGCCATTCATAACGGTGAATAAGTATTCTGTGAAATATAGCCTAAGAGACCCACACGGTGCACACATCTGTCACCTTTACACACGTGGGACAAGGAGTCTCCGGAGATCACATAAGTAAAACCCACTTGACTAGCACAGTGACATCTAGATTACAAGCATCATCATATGAATCTCAATCATGTAAGGCAGCTCATGAGATTATTGTATTGAAGCACATAGGAGAGAGATTAACCACATAGCTACCGGTACAGCCCCGAGCCTCAATGGAGAACTACTCCCTCCTCATGGGAGACGATGGCGTTGATGGAGATGGCGGTGGTGTCGATGGAGGAGCCTTCCGGGGGCACTTCCCCGTCCCGGCGGCGTGCCGGAATAGAGACTCCTGTCCCCCAGATCTTGGCTTCGCGATGGCGGCGGCTCTGGAAGGTTTTCTCTGGTTTCGTCGAACGTGATAGGGTTTTCGCGACGGAGGCTTTAATTAGGCGGAAGGGCAGCCTCGGAGGGGGCATGGTGGGCCCACACACTAGGGGGGCACGGCCCCCCCTCTGGCCGCGCCAGGGTGTTGTGTGGGGCCCCCAGGGCTTCCCTCTGGCGGCTCTCGGGTGTTCTGGAAGCTTCGTCCAATTATAAGACTCTGGGCGTTGATTTCGTCCAATTCCGAGAATATTTCCTTACTAGGATTTCTGAAACCAAAAACAGCAGAAAACAGGAACAGACACTTCGGCATCTCGACAATAGGTTAGTTCCGGAAAACGCATAAATATGACATAAAGTATGTATAAAACATGTAGATATCATCAATAATGTGGCATGGAACATAAGAAATTATCGATACGTCGGAGACGTATCAGCGCGCAACACGGCCACGCGGCGTTCGCCATATCTCGTCGTACCCCGACCATATCCGCGCGCCCTGGTACCTCTCTCGCCACGCGGAGCTCGCCGGACAAGCTGGCGTCATGCCTTAGCGCCCAAGGTCGCCGGAGAGGACGAGCGCGCCCGCCACGGTCGCGCCAGTACATGCAAGGACCCGACCACCAAACGCACCCCCTTGCCGCGCCGTTCACGCTCTCAGCACCGCCATGACGTCATGAACACGACCACGCCCTCGCCTAGCCCTCTAGGTCTGTGATGCCCCGGAATCGGTACCATGAGGATCCCAGCGATCCCGCCGAAATCCACACGATATCGATCCAGAGACGCCCTCCGACACGACGTGCGCGACGAATCACACACGTGATGCCAGAGGAATTAACACGAGCGGTAACATTACAACAGGATTACAATAGAGCCCACAAGATACAAATATTACAACAAAGACTCCAATGAGTCAAGATACAAATATACAATACAAAGATCCAAATCATATAGAAGGTCAAATATGTCCGAGTACGGACAAGATACAAATTGGACTAAGAGTCCTGAAGATAACCAGTGGCGTCCATAACCCTGCCCAGGCCAAGCCGGAAGGGTAACCTTGCTAACATCGTCTTCATCGAACATATCTTCATACCTGCCCGGTTATATCCCGTAGAAGCAGCAATAAGTACGGGTTCGTACTTAACAAGACTTCAAGACGTATAAGCATTCGTCAACCAGTCGTCCTTTGTACTTGAGGCACGCAGGGGACTTAGAGGACGCAAGAGGAACGTCATAGGCAATATGGTGGGGTTAAGCGGCAGCACGCATGCACTAAAAACCTATAGGGACACTCTACAACTTTCGTCTAATCAGAGGAGATGAGAGAGCGCATAAACTAACAGGTCTATACTCTGCAAACATAACCCAACCGATGCGTTCCCCCCTCGCCAGGAGGTACTTACAAAGGCACTCACACGGTTGTCAAGTTTTAACCATTTATTGGTGAAGTTGTGCTAACTTACTACGCAAGTTATTATTAATAAACAACAGGTGTAAGTTGTCTATGGTCGAGTCATACAGCTCCAAGTCGTCCATAACCGCGGACGCGGCTTATCGATAAGATTGTAACCCTGCAGGGGTGCCCAAATGTGCCCACACGCACGATCAACCCACTTGCGACAGGTGGATATCACGACTCGCACTCTCCTTCACCACAACAATGTCCAGGAAGCCACCTAACTAAGTTAACCCGTTTTCGAGCCCGATCGGAACTCTGACGCGGACCTAGCTGTTGCGAGAACGGCTAAGAGGATCAGAGCCCACTAGAGGATGACCTCTTAACAATGCGGACCGCACCTACGAGCGTGCAAGAGACAACGGGGTTACAAGGCACTCACGGCTTCCCCAAAAGTAACATCATATCATCTGACCACAAAGAAACATGCTTGCACGCCCGGGAGAAACAAAACAAACATCCAAACTAGTTGTGGCCACTGGACAAGGCTGTAGATTCCGGCAGTGGTCGAGGGGAGACCCGGTAAGCATACCCACGTGTGGTTAGAGCGCTCAGTCTCGGAACAGATAACAAGAACTCGGGGTCCTAAGATATTTAGGAAACACAAGTGAGCCGTGACAAAACGAGCAGCTGACCCACCGATGCCTCCGCTAAACAAATGTCAACAACTAAAGTAACCATGATTCTTCCCAACACGTAACCCGATAAGATAACAATAACGGTAACGAGATAAAACAGCACTAGCATGCACTACGACTCGCAAGGCAGACCCGATAACCAAACAATAGCCGTAGGTGGTTGGTGGAGGCAATATAGGCTGCTTGAGGTAATAAGTGGAAGGGACACGTGACAAGAACGCAACTTAAGGATAGCATGAGGGAGAAGGCAAAATAAAATAGGTGAGCGACTCCTGCAGGGACAGGAGTAGAGGGGAAATGCTTGCCTGTTAGAGCTTGCCGAGGGACATCCGGAGGACTCGTCGTATCTCACCACACCACTTCGCGATCCTATCCGGGAAGAAGCAAATGCTGGAACACACAACGTATGCAAGTCTTACTACTACGGACAAAGAAGATCCAGCATGATCAAGATGATATGCATGACATGGCAGCGATGGTGCAATGCATCTTATCCATATTAATCGGAGTCGGAACCCCGGGCAAACAAATTAGGTTGGAGTTGCATTTCTACCGACAAGTTTAAGTGTTGATTAGCATGGCAAGACATGGCAGGGGTGCGCTACTTCAAATTTAAACGGAGCGGGGAAAACCTTAGTCGGTGTCCGAAATACTCCGCATATATGTTAGGTGAAATGCACAAACTATCACATCGCGACATGATGCGAGATGCAAACAGATGAATGGATGGCATATTCATGTTCCTCTCATTTTTCTGATCAATTTTCATATATAATACTTTTAATTTCGAGTTACCAATTAAAAGTTATTAACAGATTAGTTTTTAGTATTTATAATATAGAAAACAGATTTATTTTAATTAGAAAAGGACTCGAAAATAATTTTCAAACAGGGGGAAGGACCCCGGGTTATTTTTCAAAACGTGCAGGGGGGGGAGAGGTGGAGCCTGGCGTGTTGGTGGAGGCCAGCGAAGGAAAGGGGAACACGCTCTCCTCGTGAGGAGGAAGGCGACAGAGAGAAGGAAAAAGGTGAAGGGGTACGGTCTGGTGGACTTGGGCCAAGGAGGAGAGAAGAGAGGATGGGCCTCCGGGGTGGGCTGGAGCTGGGCTAGCGTGAGAGGGAGAGAAAGGGTTGCCGGGCCAGAGAGAGAGGTTTGGGGTTTTATTAAAACAAAAAGGAAGAGGAGGTTTGATATAGGAACCATATGAAAATCATATGTGAGGGAAAACAAAATAACTTGGGTTTATAAAATAATTTTGTTTGATAAAAATATGGATGATATGATGCATATGCCATGATGATGCACAAAAAGAAAAGAACATACAAATCTATTAGGGGTAGTACCCGGGGCCGTTACATCTAGGTCGCCGGAGAAGCCGCGCCCTTGTCGACCTTGCCGCAGCACCCACGGCCAACCTCGAGCCTATAAAAGGAGGCATCGCCTCGACGGTTCCTTCACACCGCAACACTCCCTCCCCTTCCTTGACTTCCTCGCCACTTCGCCATGCTCGATTAGCCACTAGAAGCTCCCAATTGCTAGGTCACCGCCGCCCACAGTAGCCGACGATCGCCGGAGAAGGAAGCTGCCCCTGGAGCCGCCGCTGGTACCAGGAGCTTCGCCGTCGTCTACAACTTCACCGAGCACACTGCCCACCCTAGCTGGAGCCACGGTGAGCCCTCCGACCCCCTACCTGAGCTGCCGGCGAGCCCCTCTCTCGCCGTCGACGACGACGCGCATGAACCGTTAGATCTCGTTCTAATCCAACGCTCCCCTTTAATCCATACCGCTTCGGCTGTTACGAGTCGCTGACGGGTGGAGCCCCCTGTCAGGCAGCCCGCGCGTGCGTGGACGCGTAGTGGGCTGGCCTTGGGCCGTTTTAATCCAATTAGGCCCAATTGTGTTTCCCGCCGGCCTTTTTAATTCAAATCGAGTTTAAACATTTTAGCTCAAATTCAATACTGGCTCCAACTTTGAAATTCCATATAATCTCTTTGGCTTGGCCAAATTTAACAAATTTTATGTTGTTAGAAAGCTATGGAAAAGTTCTATAACTTGCCACTGGTCTCACCTTGAGATCTGTTGTAGAAATAATGTGACAAAAAGAACAAGCCAGTGACTTTTGCACATTCAATTAAACCTTAAAAATCAACCAAAATAGATATTTAGTTAATTCCAACTCCAATAGCTCACATTTGACTTACACTAATTGTTTATGCAAGAAAATGGCGTGGTCACTTTGCATGATCATGCCCTAGTTTATATAAAGGACAATATGGCTATTTTACTTAAGTGATATTGTCCAAAACTAATATAGAAATCATATGAAGTTTTTTACTTCATTTAAATCTTGTCTCAAGTGAATTCATGAGATGTTTGAACCCCTGGTCAAACCCTCTTATATGAAATACTTGGAGATTTAAATCATTAGTTGAATTATGAAATAGTATGAGGTGGTCTACCTCATTTAAATCATTTTCTCATGATGATAATGAATGGTTGACTTGGGTCAACATAAGTTCATGTATTATTGTTTGAGAAATTAAATCTTAAGAAGATTTCAATGAGAGGAAATTATTCCTCAAGCACCCTATGGAAGTTAACTTTCACATATGAATGAGAGGAAATTCTTTTCCTCAAGTCACACAACCAATGCACCTTAATTGAAATATTTGTGTGCTTAGAATAGTTTGTGTGTTTGTTTATGATGTTTGGAATAGCCATTGAATTAGTGAGTAATTATACTCGTATTCAAATTTAGACGCTAGCACCGTAGAATACCAAGAAGAGGAAGGATACTACCAAGAGGAGGAAGAAGAGAACCTTGAGAACTTCCAAGGCAAGCTAATACTCTTGCAAAGTGCAAAGCTCCTTTGGAGCAAGGCACCATGATTCTTATCTTGCTTAACACAAGCCTATCCTAATTTTTTACTATACAAGCTTTACTGGTTTATTTCAAAGAGTTACCTAGATAAGTTAACTGGGTTTAAGTGATTGTGATTTTTTTAGAATAGCAAAGTTAGTCTCAAGCTAGCCAAGCAAGATAGCACCCCTCATGCTTAGTGCTAGTGCTAAAATACTAAAACTTGACTACTTTAGATGGGAACTTTTGGTCTTTGAAAGGATTTTGAAACCTTGGAATGATGAGTCATTCCATTGAAGGATCTTTGAAGGTGAAAATGACCAAGAGAATATGGTGATTTTTGATACAAAACTGATGTGGGTTTGAATGCGATACCTTTCCAATATTGAGTACCCCCACAATACCTGATTATGGGTAGGGCTTAACTGGAAGTTTATGCATCTTAGTATGGGTTCCCTCTGAACACACATCATAGGGGTTATGCCTTTTGAGAAAAGATGTGAATTGAGGTGAATTGTCAGGCCAAGCCCTGTGCAGTTCCCAGGTTGACAGTTGGTCTTCACTGGGAGGCCAAGCTCATGGGGAGAGGTGCTCATACTAGGGTTTGTAAGTGAAAGGTTATAGTTGATGATCCGCGTACTGTGTTACGATGATTCGGGGTTATCCCGACGGATGAAATCAAATGTTGTGGCACAAGTGTGCAACCTCTGCAGAGAGTAAATCTATTCGAATAGCCGTGTCCACGGTTACGGACGGTTGGAAAGGCCATACAGTTTCCGGTGTCAGATTTTTGAAAACATGGGTGAAGTGAATGATGACTTGGGGACTTGTGGAATTGCAACAAATATGGTGGGGATGACACTAATGTTCCCACTTGAGTCAGTTAGCTCATGAATAAGTCTTTGCTCAAATACTCGTGAACTAAAATTGGCTTTATGCAAATTAAACTAGAGCTTAGCACCCCTTACTAAAATTGTAGCACTTACATTAGTGTTAGTTTGCAAGTACTTAAAGTACTTACGGCTTTGTCCCTGGCTATTCAAATGGCCATAGTATGAAGATGAACAGAACTACCAAGGAGATGACCAGCAGGACGCCTACGACAACTAGGAGTCTTCCGACGTCAAGCGTTGGCCTGTGGACTAGAGAGTCCCTTTATATTTACGCTTCCGCTATGAACTTGTGTTTGTTCGTTGATCGATAGATCAACTATTTGTGTAATATGGATCATGTGATTCAAGTTGTAAGACAATATGGTTTGTAATAAATGATGACTATGATATTCGACTATTATGCCTCGCAACAACATTATCCTGGGATTGCAATGAATGACATAATAGGCATTCGGACTTAAAAATCAGGGTGTTAACATATACTACTCAGGAACTTTTATGTTGGTATCTCCAGTTGGAATAGGTATGTTCTTGATACTCTGGCGGGAGGTAATTTCCTAGGCACTTCTGCTTTAGAAGCTAGTTGCATTATTGAGAGTCTAGTTGGAATACCACCTATTAACAAAGCTAAAATTGAAATCTCTCTTGAGGATGTCATGAAAAAGTTGGAAGCCATAGAGAAAGATCTTCCAAGTATTGAGACTAAATTGGGAATATTACTTAATAGCACTGTTAAACTTGATAAATCTCTAGGTGGAATTAATGAGAGAATTGCCGTTTTAGAAACTTGTGCTACTCATGATAATCGAACCCATAGGATTAGTGAACTTGAAGAAGCTATGGGAACCTTGGATTCAACTTTTTCTTCTCTTAAGTTTAAGGAGAAAGCTTATGTGGGTAAGGAGAAAAAATTCATGTATGTCTCTAAAGTGCCTAAGCCAAAAAAACTATTATAGGCCTAAAATTGACAAAGCCCTTAGAACCACTATGGATGATGGAGCATCTAAGATACCCATTGATGTTGATGCTTCGTCTCTTGACAATACTTGATTCACACTTTCTGCGCCTACCTGAAAGACGTTAAAGAAAAGCGCTTATGGGAGACAACCCATTATTTTACTTCTGCACTTTTGTTTTATATTTGAGTCTTGGAAGTTGTTACTACTGTAGCAACCTCTCCTTATCTTTATTTTATTGCATATTTGTGCCAAGTAAAATCTTTGATAGTAAAGTCAATACTAGATTTGGATTACTGCGCAGGAACAGATTTCTTGCTGTCACGAAATTGAGCCGCCCCGTCTGTAGAAAATTTAGAAAAATCTTCCAATTTACGTGCGTGATCCTCAGATATGTACGCAACTTTCATTCAATTTGGGCATTTTCATCTGATCAAGTCTGGTGCCTCTAAAAAATTCGTCTTTACGGACTGTTCTGTTTTGACAGATTCTGCCTTTTATTTCGCATTGCCTGTTTTGCTATGTTTGATGGATTACTTTGTTCCATAAACTTTCAGTAGCTTTGTGCAATGTCCAAAAGTGTTAAGAATGATTATGTCACCTCTGAATATATGAATTATGCACTAACCCTCTAATGAGATTGTTTTGAGTTTGGTGTGGAGGAAGTTTTCAAGGGTCAAGAGAGGAGGATGATACAATATGATCAAGAAGAGTAAAAAGTCTAAGCTTGGGGATGCCCCCGTGGTTCATCCCTGCATATTTTAAGAAGACTCAAGCATCTAAGCTTGGGGATTCCCAAGGCATCCCTTCTTCATCGACAACTTATCAGGTCACCTCTAGTGAAACTATATTTTTATTCCATCACATCTTATGTGCTTTACTTGGAGCGTCTGTTAGTTTTTGTTTTTGTTTTTGTTTGAATAAAATCGGATCCTAGCATTCTTTGTTTGGGAGAGAGACATGCTCCGCTGTTTCGTATGAACACATGTGTTCTTAGCATTATTCTTAATGTTCATTGCGAAGGTTGGACTACTTCATTCATTATTATATGGTTGGAAACAGAAAATGCTGCATCTGGTAATTGGTATAATGTCTTGAATAATTTGATACTTGGCGATTGTTGTGCTCATATAGATCATGTTTAAGCTCTTGCATCATGTACTTTGCACCTATTAATGAAGAACTACATAGAGCTTGTTAAAATTTGGTTTGCATGATTAGTTTCTCTAGAGTCTAGATATTTTCTCGTTAAGGTGTTTGAACAACAAGGAGACGATATAAAGTCTTATAATACTTACAATATGTTCATATGTGAGTTTGCTGCACCATTTATACTTGAGTTTGCTTCAAACAACCTTGCTAGCCTAGCCTTGTATTGAGAGGAATTCTTCTCGTGCATCCAAATCCTTGAGCCAAAAACCATGCCATTTGTGTCCACCATACCTACCTACTACATGGTATTTCTCTACCATTACAAAGTACATTACTTGACTGCTACCTTTAAAATTCTATTATTCGTCTTTGCAATATATAGCTCATGGGAAAGTAGCCTTAAAAACTATTGTGGTGAAGAATATGTACTTATGTGTCTTATTTCTTAATAAGTTGCTTGTTGAGCGGTAACCATGTTTCTGGGGACTCCATCAACTTTTACCTTTGTTGAATGTCATGTGAGTTGCTATGCATGTTCGTCTTGTCTGAAGTAAGGGCGATTTTCATGATCAAATGGTTTGAGTATGCATATTGTTAGAGAAGAACATTGGGACGCTAACTAAAGCCATGATTCATGGTGGAAGTTTCAGTTTGGACAATCAATCCTCAATCTCTTATGAGAATTTTAACTGTTGTTGAATGCTTATGCATTAAAGAGGAGTCCATTATCTGTTGTCTATGTTGTCCCGGTATGGATGTCTAAGTTGAGAATAATCAAAAGCGAGAAATCCAATGCGAGCTTTCTCCTTAGACCTTTGTACATGCGGCATAGAGGTACCCCTTTGTGACACTTGGTTGAAACATATGCTATGCAATGATAATCCATGTTAATCCAAGCTAATTAGGTCAACGTGCGAGCACTATTGGTATACTTTGCATGAGGCTTGCAACTTATAAGATGTCTTATACATAACACATATGATTTATTACTACCGTTGACAAAATTGTTTTTTGTTTTCAAAATGAAAAGCTCTAGCACAAAAATAGTAATCCATGCTTCCCTCTGCGAAGGGCCATTCTTCTACTTTATTGTTGAGTCAGTTTACCTACTTCTTTATATCCCAGAAGCAAACACTTGTATCAACTGTGTTCATTGATTCTTACATGTTTACCTATTGCACTTGTTATATTACTTTGTGTTGACAATTATCCATGAGATAAATATGTTGAAGTTGAAAGCAATTGCTGAAACTTATATCTTCCTTTGTGTTACTTCAAAGCTTTCTACTAAGAATTTATTGCTTTATGAGTAACTCTTATGCAAGTCTTATTGATGCTTGTCTTGAAAGTACTATTCATGAAAAGTCTTTGCTATATGATTCATTTGTTTACTCATTATCTTCAACATTGCTTCGAATCACTGCATTCATATCATATGCTTTACAATAGTATTGATCAAGATTATGATAGCATGTCACTTCAGAAATTATCTTTGTTATCGTTTACCTACTCGAGGGCGAGTAGGAACTAAGCTTGGGGATGCTTGATACGTCTCAAACGTATCTATAATTTCTTATGTTCCATGCTACTTTTATGATGATACTCACAAGTTTTATACACATTATATGTCATATTTATGCATTTTCCGGCACTAACCTATTGACGAGATGCCGAAGAGCCGATTCTGTCATTTCTGTCTGTTTTTGGTTTCAGAAATCCTACAAAGGAAATATTCTCGGAATTGGACGAAATCAACGCCCAGGGTCCTATTTTTCCACGAAGCTTCCAGAAGACCGTGGGAGATACGAAGTGGGGCCACGAGGTGGCGACACACTAGGGCGGCGCGGCCCAGGCCCTGGCCGTGCGGCCCTAGCGTGTGGGCCCCTCGTGACGCCCCTGACTCCGCCCTTCCGCCTACTTAAAGCCTTCGTCGCGAATACCCCAGTACCGAGAGCCACGATACGGAAAACCTTCCAGAGACGCCGCCGCCGCCAATCCCATCTCGGGGGATTCAGGAGATCACCTCCGGCACCCTGCCGGAGAGGGGAATCATCTCCCGGAGGGCTCTTCATCGCCATGATCGCCTCCGGATCGATGTGTGAGTAGTCCACCCCTGGACTATGGGTCCATAGCAGTAGCTAGATGGTTGTCTTCTCCTCATTGTGCTATCATGTTAGATCTTGTGAGCTGCCTATCATGATCAAGATCATCTATTTGTAATGCTACATGTTGTGTTTCTTGGGATCCGATGAATATTGAATACTATGTCAAGTTGATTATCAATCTAACATATATGTTGTTTATGTTCTTGCATGCTCTCCGGTAGAGGCTCTGGCCAAGTTGATACTAGTAACTCCAAGAGGGAGTATTCATGCTCGATAGTGGGTTCATGCCTCCATTGAATCTGGGACAGTGACATAAAGTTCTAAGGTTGTGGATGTGCTGTTGCCACTAGGGATTAAACATCGATGCTTTGTCTAAGGATATTTGTGTTGATTACATTACGCACCATACTTAATGCAATTGTCTGTTGTTTGCAACTTAATACTGGAAGGGGTTCGGATGATAACCTGAAGGTGGACTTTTTAGGCATAGATGCATGCTGGATAGCGATCTATGTACTTTGTCGTAATGCCCTGATTAAATCTCGTAGTACTCATCATGATATATGTATGTGCATTGTTATGCCTTCTTTATTTGTCAATTGCCCAACTGTAATTTGTTCACCCAACATGCTATTTATCTTATGGGAGAGACACCACTAGTGAACTGTGGACCCCGGTCCATTCTTTACATCTGAAATACAATCTACTGCAATTGTTCTTAACTGTTCTTCGCAAACAAACATCATCATCCACACTATACATCTAATCCTTTGTTTACAGCAAGCCGGTGAGATTGACAACCTCACTGTTACGCTGGGGCAAAGTACTTTGATTGTGTTGTGCTGGTTCCACGTTGGCGCCGGAATCCCTGGTGTTGCGCCGCACTACACTCCGTCACCAACAACCTTCACGTGTTCCTTGACTCCTACTGGTTCGATAACCTTGGTTTCATACTAAGGGAAAACTCGCTGCTGTACGCATCACACCTTCCTCTTGGGGTTCCCAACGGACGTGTGTAACTACTACCACGCCAACAGCAGGGCTCTACATCATCAGGCCCGCCTCCGGATTGATGCGTGAGTAGTTCATCCTTGGACTATGGGTCCATAACAGTAGCTAGATGGTTGTCTTCTCCTCTTGTGCTATCATGTTTAGATCTTGTGAGCTGCCTATCATGATCAAGATCATCTATTTGTAATGCTACATGTTGTGTTTGTTGGGATCCGATGAATATGAAATACTATGTCAAGTTGATTAATTGATCTATCATATATGTGTTGTTTATGATCTTGCATGCTCTCCGTTGCTAGTAGAGGCGCTGGCCAAGTTGATACTTGTTACTCCAAGAGGGAGTATTTATGCTCGATAGTGGGTTCATGCCTCCATTGAATCTGGGACAGTGACAGAAAGTTCTAAGGTTGTGGATGTGCTGTTGCCACTAGGGATACAACATCAATGCTTTGTCTAAGGATATTTGTGTTGATTACATTACGCACCATACTTAATGCAATTGTCCGTTGTTTCCAACTTAATACTCGGAAGGGTGCGAGATGCTAACCCGAAGGTGGACTTTTTAGGCATAGATGCATGCTGGATAGCGGTCTATGTAATTTGTCGTAATGCCCTAAGTAAAACTCATAGTAGTCATCATGATATGTATGTGCATTGTTATGCCCTCTCTATTTGTCAATTGCCCAACTGTAATTTGTTCACCCAACATGCTATTTATCTTATTGGAGAGACACCACTAGTGAATTGTGGACCCCGGTCCTTTCTTTTACATCTGAAATACAATCTACTGCAATCAATGATCTCTGTTGTTCTTCGCAAACAAACATCATTCTCCACACCATACGTTGATGACGCGTAAAGCACACGCCCGTTGGGAACCCCAAGTGGAAGGTGTGATGCGTACAGCAGCAAGTTTCCCTCAGTAAGAAACCAAGGTTTATCGAACCAGTAGGAGCCAAGAAGCACGTTGAAGGTTGATGGCGGCGGAGTGTAGTGCGGCGCAACACCAGGGATTCCGGCGCCAACGTGGAACCTGCACAACACAATCACAGTACTTTGCCCGAACGTAACAGTGAGGTTGTCAATCTCACCGGCTTGCTGTAAACAAAGGATTAGATGTATAGTGTGGATGATGATGGTTGTTTGCAAAGAACAGTAAAGAACAATTGCAGCAGATTGCATTTCAGATGTAAAGAATAGGACCGGGGTCCACAAGCTCACTAGCGGTGTCTCTCACATAAGATAGCAGATGTTGGTTGAACAAATTACGGTTGGGCAATTGACAAATAAAGAAGGCATAACAATGCACATACATATATCATGATGAGTACTATGAGATTTAATCAGGGCATTACGACAAAGTACATAGACCGCTATCCAACATGCATCTATGCCTAAAAAGTCCACCTTTAGGTTATCATCCGAACCCTCCAGATATTAAGTTGTAAACAACAGTACAATTGCATTAAGTATGGTGCGTAATGTAATCAACACAAATATCCTTAGACAAAGCATCGATGTTTTATCCCTAGTAGCAACAAGACATCCACAACCTTAGAACTTTCCGTCACTGTCCCAGCATTTAATGGAGGCATGAACCCACTATCGAGCATAAATACTCCCTCTTGGAGTCACAAGTATCAACTTGGCCGAGCCTCTACTAGCAACGGAGAGCATGCAAGAACATAAATAACATATATGATAGATTGATAATCAACTTGACATAGTATTCAATATTCATCGGATTCCAACAAACACAACATGAAGGATTACAAATAGATGATCTTGATCATGATAGGCAGCTCACAAGATCTAACATGATAGCACAATGAGGAGAAGACAACCATCTAGCTACTGCTATGGACCCATAGTCCAGGGGTGGACTACTCACACATCTATCCGGAGGCGATCATGGCGATGAAGAGACCTCCGGGAGATGATTCCCCTCTCCGGCAGGGTACCGGAGGCGATCTCCTGAATCCCCCGAGATGGGATTGGTGGCGGCGGCGTCTCTGGAAGATTTTCCGTATCGTGGCTCTCGGTACTGGGGGTTTCGCGACGAAGACTTTAAGTAGGCGGAAGGGCAGGTCAAGAGGCGCCACAGGGGCCCCACACAACAGGGCCGCGAGGGCCCTTGCTGGCCGCGCCGCCCTGTTGTGGCGGCGCCTCATGGCCCCACTTCGTCTCTCCCTCGGACTTCTGGAAGCTTCGTGCAAAAATAGGACCCTGGGCGTTGATTTCGTCCAATTCCGAGAATATTTCCTTACTAGGATTTCTGAAACCAAAAACAGCGAGTAAAACATCAACTGGCTCTTCGGCATCTCATCAATAGGTTAGTGCCGGAAAATGCATAATAATGACATATAATGTGTATAAAACATGTGAGTATCATCATAAAAGTAGCATGGAACATAAGAAATTATAGATACGTTTGGGACGTATCAAGCATCCCCAAGCTTAGTTCCTGCTCGCCCTCGAGTAGGTAAACGATAACAAAGATAATTTCTGAAGTGACATGCTATCATAATCTTGATCATACTATTGTAAAGCATATGAGATGAATGCAGCGATTCGAAGCAATGATGAAGATAATGAGTAAACAAATGAATCATATAGCAAAGACTTTTCATGAATAATACTTTCAAGACAAGCATCAATAAGACTTGCATAAGAGTTACTCATTAAGCAATAAATTCAAAGTAAAGCCATTGAAGCAACACAAAGGAAGATGAAAGTTTCAGCGGTTGCTTTCAACTTCAACATGTATATCTCATGGATAATTGTCAACACAAAGTAATATAACAAGTGCAATAGGTAAACATGTAAGAATCAATGCACACAGTTGATACAAGTGTTTGCTTCTGGGATAGAAAGAAGTAGGCAAACTGACTCAACAATAAAGTAGAAGAATGGCCCTTCGCAGAGGGAAGCATTGATTACTATATTTGTGCTAGAGCTTTTCATTTTGAAAACAAGAAACAATTTTGTCAATGGTAGTAATAAAGCATATGTGTTATGTATAAGATATCTTATAAGTTGCAACTCTCATGCATAGTATACTAATAGTGCTCGCATCTTGTCCTAATTAGCTTGGATTAACACGGATTATCATTGCATAGCATATGTTTCAACCAAGTGTCACAAAGGGGTACCTCTATGCCGCCTATACAAAGGTCTAAGGAGAAAGCTCGCATTGGATTTCTCGTTTTTGATTATTCTCAACTTAGACATCCATACCGGGACAACATAGACAACAGATAATGGACTCCTCTTTAATGCATAAGCATTCAACAACAATTAATTTTCTCATAAGAGATTGAGGATTAGTTGTCCAAACTGAAACTTCCACCATGAATCATGGGTTTAGTTAGCGGCCCAATGTTCTTCTCTAACATTATGCATACTCAAACCATTTGATCATGAAAATCTCCCTTACTTCGTACAAGACGAACATGCATAGCAACTCACATGATATTCAACAAAGGTAAAAGTTGATGGCGTCCCCAGAAACATGGTTACCGCTCTACAAGCAACTTATTAAGAAATAAGACACATAAGTACATATTCTTCACCACGATAGTTTTTAAGGCTATTTTCTGCCATGAGCTATATATTGCAAAGACAAAGAATATAAATTTAAAGGTAGCACTCAAGTAATGTACTTTGGAATGGCGGAGAAATACCATGTAGTAGGTGGGTATGGTGGACACAAATGGCATAGTGGTTGGCTCAAGGATTTGGATGCATGAGAAGAATTCCTCTCAATACAAGGCTAGGCTAGCAAGGTTGTTTGAAGCAAACTCAAGTATAAAAGGTGCAGCAAAGCTCACATATGAACATATTGTAACCATTATAAGACTTTACATTGTCTCCTTGTTGTTCAAACACCTTAACCAGAAAATAAATAGACTCTAGAGATCAATCATGCAAACCAAATTTTAACAAGCTCTATGTAGGTATTCATTAATGAGTACAAGGTACATGATGCAAGAGCTTAAACATGATCTATATGAGCACAGCAATTGCCAAGTATCACATTATTCAAGACATTAAACCATTTACCACATGCGGCATTTTCCGTTTCCAACCATATAACAATGAATGAAATAGTCCAACTTTCGCAATGAACATTAAAGATAAAGCTAAGAACACATGTGTTCATACGAAACAGCGGAGCGTGTCTCTCTCCCACACAAAGAATGCTAGGATCCGATCTTATTCAAACAAAAACAAATAAAAACAAAAGCAAACACACGCTCCAAGTAAAGCACATAAGATGTGACGGAATAAAAATATAGTTTCACTAGAGGTGACCTGATAAGTTGTGTATGAAGAAGGGATGCATTGGGCATCCCCAAGCTTAGATGCTTGGGTCTTCTTAAAATATGCAGGGATGAACCACGGGGGCATCCCCAAGCTTTGACCTTTCACTCTTCTTGATCATATTGTATCATCCTCCTCTCTTGACCCTTGAAAACTTCCTCCACACCAAACTCGAAACAACTCATTAGAGGGTTAGTGCATAATAAAAAATTCACATATTCAGAGGTGACACAATCATTATTAACACTTCTGGACATTGCACAAAACTACTGGACATTAATGGAACAAAGAAATCCATCCAACATAGCAAAACAGGCAATGCGAAATAAAAGGCAGAATCTGTCAAAACAGAACAGTCCGTAAAGACGGATTTTATTGAGGCACCAGACTTGCTCAAATGAAAATGCCCAAATTGAATGAAAGTTGCGTACATATCTGAGGATCACGCACGTAAATTGGCAGATTTTTCTGAGTTACCTACAGAGAGGCAGGTCGAAATTTGTGACAGCAAGAAATCTGTTTCTGCGCAGTAATCCAAATCTAGTATTGACTTTACTATCAAAGACTTTACTTGGCACAAAAATGCAATAAAATAAAGATAAGGAGAGGTTGCTACAGTAGTAACAACTTCCAAGACTCAAATATAAAACAAAGTGCAGAAGTAAAATAATGGGTTGTCTCCCATAAGCGCTTTCTTTATAGCCATTAAGATGGGCTCAGTAAATTTAATGATGCACTCGCATAAGGATGAGAGTTGAAGCAAAGAGAGCATAAAAAAGCAAGTATGAAACAAATTTAAGCCTAACCCACTTCCTATGAAAAGGAATCTTGTTAATAAACAAGTCAATGAAGAACAAAGTGAATAGCATAGGAAGACAAAACAAGTGTAACTTCAAAAATTTCAGCATATAGAGAGGTATTTTAGTAACATGAAAATTTCTACAACCATATTTTCCTTTCTCATAATAATTTCCAGTAACATCATGAACAAACTCAACAATATAACTATCACATAAAGCATTCTTATCATGAGTCTCATGCATAAAATAATTACTACTCCCAACATAAGCATAGTCATTCCTATTAATTGTAGTGGGAGCAAATTCAACAAAGTAGCTATCATTATTATTCTCATCACCATAATCATCAAATGTAGGAGGCATAGTATAATCATAATAAACTTTATGCTCAATAGTAGGTGGCACCAAAATACCACTATCATCATAAATGGGAGGAAAAGTGTCATCAAAGTAAATTCTCTCCTCCATGCTTGGGGGACTAAAAATATCATGCTCATCAAAACCAGCTTCCCCAAGCTTAAATTCTTCCATAGCATTAGCAACAATGGTGTTCAAATCATTCATACTAATAACACTGGCATTATCATGCATATAAAGTTCCACAGGTTTTTTAATTTTCTCTTCAAACACCTCATGTCCTAACTCAAGATAGATACTATAAAGATCTCTAATATTTTTGTTGTTTTCCATTAAACCTAACTAGTGAAATCACACAACTGAGTATTTTCAGGAGTATTCATTTTAACAGTAGTAAATAAAGCAAACTAAATAAAGTAAATGCAAGTAACTATTTTTTTTGTGTTTTCAATATAGAGAACAAGACAGTAAATAAAGTAAAACTAGCAACTAATTTTTTTGTGTTTTGTTTAAGTGCAGCAAACAAAGTAGTAAATAAAATAAAGCAAGACAAAAACAAAGTAAAGAGATTGGAAGTGGGAGACTCCCCTTGCAGCGTGTCTTGATCTTCCCGGCAACGGCGCCAGAAATTTATTGCTGGCGTGCAGTTGACGTGGGAGTTAGAAATCTTTGTAGAGTAACTTTTCTTCAGGTCCCCGGCAACGGCGCCAGAAATTTAGCTTGATGACGCGTAAAGCACACACCCGTTGGGAACCCCAAGTGGAAGGTCTGATGCGTACATCAGCAAGTTTCCCTCAGTAAGAAACCAAGGTTTATCGAACCAGTAGGAGCCAAGAAGCACGTTGAAGGTTGATGGCGGCGGAGTGTAGTGCGGCGCAACACCAGGGATTCCGGCGCCAACGTGGAACCTGCACAACACAATCACAGTACTTTGCCCCAACGTAACAGTGAGGTTTTCAATCTCACCGGCTTGCTGTAAACAAAGGATTAGATGTATAGTGTGGATGATGATGGTTGTTTGCAAAGAACAGTAAAGAACAATTGCAGCAGATTGCATTTCAGATGTAAAGAATAGGACCGGGGTCCACAGTTCACTAGCGGTGTCTCTCCCATAAGATAGCAGATGTTGGTTGAACAAATTACAGTTGGGCAATTGACAAATAAAGAAGGCATAACAATGCACATACATATATCATGATGAGTACTATGAGATTTAATCAGGGCATTACGACAAAGTACATAGACCGCTATCCAGCATGCATCTATGCCTAAAAAGTCCACCTTCAGAGTTATCATCCGAACCCCTCCAGCATTAAGTTGTAAACAACAGTACAATTGCATTAAGTATGGTGCGTAATGTAATCAACACAAATATCCTTAGACAAAGCATCGATGTTTTATCCCTAGTAGCAACAAGACATCCACAACCTTAGAACTTTCGTCACTCGTCCTGCATTTAATGGAGGCATGAACCCACTATCGAGCATAAATACTCCCTCTTGGAGTCACAAGTATCAACTTGGCCAGAGCCTCTACTAGCAACGGAGAGCATGCAAGAACATAAATAACATATATGATAGATTGATAATCAACTTGACATAGTATTCAATATTCATCGGATCCCAACAAACAAAACACGAAGGATTACAAATAGATGATCTTGATCATGATAGGCAGCTCACAAGATCTAACATGATAGCACAATGAGGAGAAGACAACCATCTAGCTATCGCTATGGACCCATAGTCCAGGGGTGGACTACTCACACATCGATCCGGAGGCGATCATGGCGATGAAGAGACCTCCGGGAGATGATTCCCCTCTCCGGCAGGGTACCGGAGGCGATCTCCTGAATCCCCCGAGATGGGATTGGCAGCGGCGGCGTCTCTGGAAGGTTTTCCGTATCGTGGCTCTCGGTACTGGGGGTTTCGCGACGAAGACTTTAAGTAGGCGGTGGGCAGGTCAAGAGGCGCCACGGGGGCCCCACACAACAGGGCCGCGCGGGCCCCTTGCTGGCCGCGCCGCCCTATTGTGGCGGCGCCTCGTGGCCCCACTTCGTCTCTCCCTCGGACTTCTGGAAGCTTCGTGCAAAAATAGGACCCTGGGCGTTGATTTCGTCCAATTCCGAGAATATTTCCTTACTAGGATTTCTGAAACCAAAAACTGCAGAAAACAACAACTGGCTCTTCGGCATCTTGTCAATAGGTTTGTCGGGGGGAAGACCCCGGGTAGGGCAATGGACGATGAGCAGCCGGCTGGCCACTGGCCGGCTCGCGGCAAAGGCCGGCTGAGGAGCAGCCGGCTGGCGCCGTGGCCGGCTGGTCCGGAAGCCGGCTGGCTCTAGGTCCTAGTCGGCCCGGCTACGGCCGCCAATGCCGTAGCTGGGCCGGCTTCTACAAGCCATATCCGACCGGGGGTCTGTACTTCGGACCGACTCGAGGCCGGCGAGTCTTGCATCGGAAGGAACCGGGTTGGTGATCCGGGTTCCCAAAGTCCACGCTGACTTCATCTTCCGTAAAGCGCGGGGCACTGTGGAGCAATAGTGCCACGCGCCGGACAGGCCATCATGGCCTACGACGATCCGTACTGGCTACAGTGGCTGATGGCGACAGGGAAACCTCCTCTCCATACCGCTGACCTTGGCAGCCGGATGGGACAGGCCATGAGGCCTCAACGGCTCCTGACGTCACTGCCTCGGGAAGGAGCGGAAGCCGGAGCCGGCCAAGCCGGCCAGTAAACTATAGGGTCTTATATGTAAAGTGCCGGTGCCTATATAAGCCGCACTACCCCCTCTCGTGCTGGGGATCGATCATTCTCACTTCATTCCGCCCTTAGCGCTGTCCTGTGAGAGAGACCATCGTCTCCCTTAGCCTCTCAGGAGCAGCCGGACACAGCTCTAGGAGCATCATTGTATTGTGTGATCATCATATACACTCTAGCAGGAGTAGAGGTTTTACCTCCACCGGAGGGCCTCGAACCTGGGTACGTCGCCGTGTCGCTCGTGCTCATACCCGCTTCCGGATACCGCCGTGAGATCCCTCAGGAACCACCTTCGATTAGCCACCCTATGGCATATGCCGTGACGATACCACGACATTTGGCGCCCACCGTGGGGCCTTCAGCATCCTCGGCCGGTGTCTTCATCCGGACGGGCCTCACCATCACCACCGGCGAGCGAGTCGCTTCAGGCTTGATCTGGAGATTCGGCTCCCTCGACTGCGTCAGCGACAACGCTGGCTGCTTCGCCGACCGGCCCTTCCCAGCCGGCGGCAGCGTCATCTCCTTCGGCGGCTTCGACGTCTACGTCGCCACCGTCGCACCGCCGCGCTACCCGCGGCAGGTGCTGCGCTGCGCTAGCCCTCCTCCGCGAGCCGGCAGCAGCGCTCCCGCCAGCCCCGCCGTCGTGCAAATCATGATGGCTGGCGAGGAACTCCCGTCCAAGTCCACGCGCGTCCGCGGCCCCGACCTGGAGCGCGACGTCGGCGGGCACGCATCCGCATCAGGCGCAAAGCCGCCACCACCACCATCCCGGCTAGAGCAAGTCCGGGCAAAGCTGAGCACTCCGCTCACCACCGGCGCCGGCGTCGACGCCGCCGCCGTCGAGGCAGACCTGGAGGCGCACCGCATGCTCCTCCTCAAGCAGACCGAGGAGTTGGCTGCTGCTAAGCGCCAGTGGGATATCACCCAGCGCGAGTACAACCGCGCCCACGGCCTCACCCCAGGCGGCGACAACCCCAGCCGAGCCGGCCAGATCCGCCGCAGAGGCCGCGACCTAGGCGCCGAGATCGACCGCGACGGCGCCGACGCGCCGGCTCCATCAATGGAGCTGCCCATCTACAACACCCCCGACAAGAACATGCTCGCGGCCGAAGCCGCCGCAGAAGAGCTGCACCGCCTCGAAGGCGAAGAGTTACGCCGCCAGACTACGCGGGTGACTGAGTTGGTGAAGGCTGCCAACAGGCCGCCGAAAGACCCTGTGCACGCCCAAGCCCCTAGAGCTTCTCACGCTCGTGGTGCCGCAGGCAACACCAGGGACACGGCCGAGTCCACCTCCCCAGCGCCAAGCCGGTGCAACGACTCCCGCGCCACGCATGCGAGCTCAAGCCGGCCGAGCCACCAGCCAGGCGGCGGCAGCAGCCGCAGCCGGGCCCCATCAAGCCGGAACCGGGAGCAAGACTCCGAGCCTCGACGCCCACACCGGCCGGCTCCGGAGCCGGGCCGGCGCTCGCCAGCCGGCCCATACCCGGCTAGGCCCGCGCATCGAGCCGGCAGACGCCCGAGATCGCCTCGACCGGCTCGTCGAATCCCGCATTGCGGAAGAAGAGGACCCAGCCGGCCCCAAGTGCTTCGGGCCCCGCATCGCCAACGAACCCATGATCGACGGCTTCCAGCTCCCGCGCGACACCCCCAAGTACGACGGCACCGCCAAGCCGGAGGACTGGCTGCCGGACTACTCCACCGCAGTCGGCATCGCCCGGGGCAACAAGCACCGGGCGGTACGCTATTCCCCCTCGATGCTAGTCGGCTCCGCCCGCACCTCGGCTCAACAACCCGCCAGCCGGCAGCATCAACGGCTGGCTGGACTTCCGAGAGGCCTTCGTCGGCAACTTCACCGGCACCTATCGCCGGCCGGGTCGCCCTCAACAGCTTGAGATGTGCAAGCGGGGCCCGGACGAGACGGACCGCGCATACCCGACGCGCCGGTGCGAAATGCGCAACTCCCGCGAGGTGTGCATGAGATCCAAGCCATCAGCTTCTTCATGGGAGGCTGCCGGCCCAACACCATGCTGTGGCACAAGCTACGCCGCAGCGACCCCAAGTCGATGGCCGCCTTGATGGCCATCGCCGACAAATACGCGCTGGCTGAGGAAGCCGGCAAGGCGCCGGCTGACGTTTCGCCGGCCCCAGCAAGACGGGACAACAACAAGCCGGCTGAGCACAAGCCGGCCGAGGGCGGCTCGCATGGCAGCCGGCGGGATAACTACCGCGGCAAGCGGCACAGCGACCAGCCGGACCGCCGGTACGGTTCCGCCCATGTGGCAGCCGTGTCGGACCATGCGGCGCCAGGCGGCAGCCGGCGCCGGAGCAAACAGACCGGCAATGGAAGCCGAAGTACACCTTCGAGCGGATGCTCGACTCGCCGTGCAAGTACCACAGCGGCAAGAACCCCTCCAACCACACCACCCGCGACTGCCACTTCATGAAGCGGCTGACAAGCGGTGAACCCCTCCCGCCCCCACCCCCGCCTCCTCCAGCCGGCGGGCCGGGTGGCCAAGACGTCGCAGAGAACGCTAACCTCGAGCACCACGAGGCCAACCAAGTGCAACATGGCCGATATCTGGCCGAAGATGCTACCTACATCATCTTCACCTCCGAGCCCGAGGACAAGACGAGCCAGCAGAGCCGTTCCCTCGAGGTCAACGCGGTCATACTGCCGGTCCCCCAGTACCTAAACTGGTTAGAGCAGGCCATCACTTTTGATCGCCGCGACACACCGGCTGTCCTGCCGAAGCCGGGCAGCTACGCCCTGGTCCTCGACCCCACCATCGGCACGACTCGGCGCAGCGTGCGTTTTTCGCGCGTCCTCATCGACGGCGGCAGCAGCATCAACATCCTCTACCGCGACACCGCCCGCAAGCCGGGCATCCAGAGGCCGAGTTGCGCCCCACCCCCACCATCTTCCATGGCATCGTGCCTGGCCACTGCTGCCAGCCAATTGGCCGGATCACGCTGGAGGTGATGTTCGGGAAGCCGGATCACTTCCGCACCGAGAGAATCGAGTTCGAGGTGGTGGACCTCGTGAGTCCCTACCACGCGCTCCCGGGCAGGCCGGCCCTGACCAAGTTCATGGCGGTGCCCCACTATGGGTACCTGAAGATGAAGCTGCCTGGCCCAAAAGGGGTCATCACCGTAGCCGGCGACTACCACCGCTCCATGGACTGCGCCACGCAGAGCTCCAAGATGGCCCAGACACTGGTCATCGCGACTGAAAAGCAGCTCATCCACGATGCCGTCGCCCTCGCCAAGGCCGCGCAGACAGGCATGCCGGCTGCAGGCAACCCGGCTGGGACGACTCACTTCCAGCCGGCCGACAACACCAAGAAGATCCTGCTGGACCCGGCGCAGCCGGACAAGTACGTCACCATCGGTGCCGGCTTAAACAAGAAATAGGAAAGCGAGCTCACCAGCTTCCTCCGTGAGAATCGGGACATCTTCGCATGGACTCCAAGAGACATGCCGGGTGTGCCGAGGGAGTTGGCTGAGCACCAGCTCCACGTCCGGCCTGAAGCCAAGCCGGTGAAGCAGCCTCTCAGGCGCTTCGCCGAAGAACAAAGGAAGGCTATCGGTGAAGAAATCGCCCGGCTGCTGGCAGCCGGCTTCATCATGGAAGTACTGCACCCGGACTGGTTGGCAAACCCGGTCCTGGTTTTGAAGAAGAACGGCTCCTGGCGCATGTGTATCGACTACACCAGCCTCAACAAGGCGTGCCCGAAGGACCCCTTCCCCCGCCGCGCATAGATCAAGTCATAGACTCGATCGCCGGCTGTGAACTCGTTGTCTTTCCTAGATGCCTATTCAGGCTACCACCAGATTCCTTTGAATCCGGCCGATCAAATAAAGACTTCGTTCATTACCCCGTACCGGGCTTATCTGCTACACGACTATGCCGTTCGGCTTGAAAAATGCAGGCGCCACCTACCAAAGGTGCATGCAAAAATGCTTGCAGGATCAAATCGGCGTAAACGTTCACGCATATGTGGATGATGTCGTTGTAAAGACCAAGGAGACGACTACCCTCCTTGATGACCCGAGAGAAACCTTCACCAATCTGAGAAGATTTCGGATGAAGCTCAACCCGGCCAAGTGCACATTCGGCGTGCCGGCTGGCCAGCTCCTTGGCTACCTCGTCTCTCAGCGAGGGATCGAAGCCAACCCGGAGAAGATTAGTGCCCTGGAGAAGATGGAACTGCCGAAGTGCCTCAAGGACGTCCAGAAGTTCGCTGGATGCCTGGCTTCCTTGAGCCGCTTCTTCAGCCGGCTGGGGGAGAAGGCACTGCCCCTGTATCAATTGATGAAGAAGGCGGACAAGTTCGTCTGGTCACCGCAGCGGATGAAGCCTTCCGTGACTTAAAGCGTGTGCTCTCAACCGCGCCAATCCTTGCAACGCCGGGTTCAATGGAGCCGATGCTGTTGTACATCGCAGCCACCAACCGAGTGGTTAGCGTTGTCCTGGTGGTGGAGCGCAAAGAAGCCGACAACAGGGAGCAGCTGGTTCAGCGCCCAGTCTATTACCTTAGTGAAGTGCTCTCCCGGTCGAAGCAAAACTACCCCCACTATCAGAAGGTCACCTACGGCGTCTACATGGCGGCCAAGAAGCTCAAGCACTACTTCCAAGAGCACCCCATCAGGGTGATTGCCACAGCGCCCTTGGCGGAAATCATCGGCAGCAAGGATGCCAACGGCCGGGTTGCCAAGTGGGCCCTGGAGCTAGCCGCCCACACCATCCTCTACGAGCCACGCACAACCATCAAGTCGCAGATCCTCGCGGACTTCTTCGTCGACTGGGCTGAGATGCAATATCTCGCCGCCCGTGCCGGATTCCACACATTGGAAGATGCACTTTGACGGCTCGAAGATGCGCAACGGCTTGGGAGCCGGCATCGTCATCACCTCTCCCAAGGGAGACCGACTGGACTACGTCCTGCAGATCCACTTCGCCGCATCCAACAATGTGGCGGAATATGAAGCGCTCATTCATGGGTTGAAGCTGGCCAAGGAGATTGGTGTGCGTCGCAGACTATGCTTCGGCGACTCCGACTTGGTCATACAACAAGCATCTGGCGAATGGGACGCAAAGGACGCCAACATGGCCTCGTACCGCTTCCATGTCCAGCAGCTATCCGGCTTCTTCGACGGCTGCGAATTCCACCATGTGCCACGGGCAAACAACGAGGCGGCTGACGCCTTGTCCAAGATTGGCTCAACCCGGCAAGCCATTCCGCCGGGCATCGCCTTGGCGGTTATCAAGAAGCCGTCCATCATACCGTCACCGGATTCGGATTCAATATTCGTGCCGGCTGACCCGGGGCTGCTCAGCCAAACCCGGGGCTTCATCGCCCAAGTCGGGGCTAGCAAGCCGAACCCGCCGGCTACCACGCCGAACCCCGGGACTTCTCAGTCCAACCCGGGGCTTCATCGCCAAACTCGGGGGCTAGCAAGCCGAACCCGCCGGCTAGCAAGCCGAACCCGGCGACCATGCAGTCGAAGCCGGAAGCTCCCACGCGGGAGGCCCTGTTGGTCAGCGTATTCGAGATAAGATGCGTACCTTCATGGGCACGAGAATTCCTCTCCTACCTCACCGACGGTGTGTTGCCTGATGATAGAGTCCAGGCCAGGCAGATTGAGAGAAGGGCCAAGGCCTATACAATCATCAACCACGAGCTGTACAAACGCAGCGTAAGTGGGGTGCTCCAGCGGTGCGGCCGAGCCGGCTGAAGGGATTGAACTCCTACGGGAAATCCATCAGGGTGAGTGCGGCCATCACGCCTCCTCCAGAGCCATAGTGGCCAAAGCTTTCCGGCACGGTTTTTACTGGCCGACCGCGCTCGGAGACGCGAAGAACCGGTGAAGAAGTGCAACGGCTGCCAACGCTTTGCCAAGCAAAGCACACGCCGGCTTCCGCCTTGAAGACCATCCCCATTACTTGGCCATTTGCCGTATGGGGCTTGGATATGGTGGGCCCATTCAAAACAGCCCGAGGCGGCATGACTCATCTCTTGGTGATGATTGACAAATTCACTAAGTGGATCGAAGCCAAGCCAATCAAGAAGCTGGACGGCTCCACAGCCATCACATTCCTCAAGGAAATAATCGTGAGATATGGCTAACCGCATAGCATCATCACCGACAATGGCAGCAACTTCGCTGAAGGCATTTTCAAACGCTACTGCGGGGAGATGGGGATCCGGATGGACCTATCGTCCGTGGCGCACCCGGAGACCAACGGCCAAGTGGAGAAGGCAAATGGCTTGATCCTAGCCGGCATCCGGCCCCGGCCGGTGGAGCCGCTTGAGCGCTCAGCCGGCCGCCGGATTGAAGAGCTGCCCAGCCGTGCTGTGGAGCCTGCGCACAACACCAAACCGCTCAGTCGGCTTCACACCCTTCTTCCTCGTATACGGGGCCGAAGCCGTCCTGCCAACCGACATCGAGCACGACGCGCCAAGAATCAAGCTCTACACAGAGGCTGAAGCCAAAGAAGCTCGCGAAGATGGAGTCGACCTGGTGGAAGAGGTCCGGCTGATGGCCGAATCCAGGTCAACCATATACCAGCAAAGCCTCCGTCGCTACCACAGCCGGAAGGTCAAGTCCTTAGCATTCCGAGAAGGAGACCTAGTGCTCCGGCTGATCCAACGGACAGCCGGACAGCATAAACTAGCATCCCCATGGGAGGGTCCCTTCATCGTGAGCAAGGCAGTAGGCAATGACTCCTACTATCTCATAGATGCCCAAGAGGCCAAAAAGAACAAGGCAAGCAAAACTGACGAGGAGACTAAACGTCCCTGGAATGTCAAGTTGCTTCGACCATTTTATACTTGAGAGCAGGAATGTATGTATCCCTTGTATCCCTTTTGTAAGTTATGAAAAGCATGCGCCGAGAGCGCCGTTTCCGACAAGTTTTTCGCGTACTCTACTTCGTTTCGCCAATTGGCTTGAACCCTCTCACGCGGCCGGCTCGCAACGTGATCCGGATTCCGACAGCCGGCTTCCGATCCAGCTACTGCACCGCAACCCGGCTGTCCGGCTGGCGGGAGTAAGGCCTAGGAGCCGGCACGCGAAAAACGACCAAGGGAAAGAGTAAAGCGAGTTGACTTGCAACTTTTCATAAAAGTGCCGGATTGCCGAATTCAGCTCGTTCGACCGGAAATCTGTCGGCCTCCCTCAGCGGCCCGCTCTTGATCCGGCGACGGATCGCAAGTCGGACGTACGACCGGCAAGAGCACAGCCAAAGAGTGGGGCGGATAGGAAAAAGCGAACAAGTCAAAAGAAAGCAACTCGGCACACAAATGATTAACAAACACATTAAAGTGTGACCTAATAAAAGGATAATAATATTGTCTTACATATGCACCCGGCATCCCGGGGATTTAATAAATTGTCTTGGCAAAAGCAACAATCGAAAGACAGGTAAATCAAGGGCCAGTCGGAGGAGCATTAGAGGCGCCGGCTGCCGGATCGTCTTCGGGCGCGTCTTCCGCCTCCTCATCTTCCATCTCGTACTCCTCATCAGACTGAGGGTTCGGGTCCGCGACGAAGAGGCTTTTGTTGACGAAGTCGGCGATGGCGCTGGCTCGGGCAAGCCGGGCGGTCTTGAGTTCGGCCGGGAGCTTGTCCTCCACGCCGGCTCGACGATACTCGAGCTGCCCCAGGTCCACCTCATTGTACCAGGAGAGGACAAAGGACAGCGCCATGTCGGCACCAGCGCGCGTGGCAGACTCCTTCCAGTCAAGGAAGCGATCCGGCGCCCGCTCCATCAAAGAGGTGAGGCTGGAGATATCTTGCGGCACCGCCTCCGCGGGCCACAGCATCGGGACCAGCTCCTCAGCCGCCTTCCGGAGCTCCCAGCCAAGCTTGGTGATGGGCTCGACGCGGGCAGACATGGACGCCATGTAGTCCTCCATGCTGAAGTACTCCGAGCTGCCCTCGCCAGTTGCCCGCCTCCTAGACTCGCGCGCAACGCCAACGGCTGCCAGGGCCGCGTCCTGCGTTTCCGGGAAGGCCGCTGCAAGAAAAAGCATGTCAGAAGCCACCAAAGCCGAAATAAGCTGAAAAATGCAAATTTTCGAAGTCCTAAGTAAGATCGGCGGCAGCCGGCACGAGCCGACTGCCCCCAGCCCGAAGATGGAGATTCCGAAGCTCTAAAGTAAGCCTGGCGGCAGCCGGCAAGAACCGACTGCCCCAAGCCCGAAGATGGAGATTTCGAAGGATAAAAGAACAAGCCTGGCGGCAGCCGGCAAGAACCGACTGCTCCCAGCCCGAAGATGGAGATAGCGAAAAAGATAAAAGTTTCTGCCGCCGGCTACCAACCCAGGCCGACAGCCGAAAGCCGGCAAAGGGAAGGGAACATAGAAGCACTCACCCGACAAGCCACGATCAAGCGCGCCAATCTCGTCCGTCCAGCGCTTAGCGGTAGCCGTCAGCTCCGCGGACTTGGTGGTGACCTCCTCCCGAAGCGCAAGCCGCCGCTTCTCCACCTCGGTCGGCCGCCGGCTCGGATCATCCACCTTCTCCTTCTCCGCCGTCCTAAGGGGCGAGCTCGGCGAGATGGTTTTGCTCCAGCCTTGCGCAGCCGCGTCGGCTCCCCATCAGCCCACCTTGAGCTTGGCGGCTGCAGATCGGCCCGCCTCCTCGCTGAGGGCGCACTGATCGCGAGCGGCCCGGAGATCCGCCTCCAGCCGCGGGACCTTGGCGGCCTCGACTGCAAGGCAGCCGGAAAGAAACGTCAGCCAACGAAGACTAAAAAGAAAGAAGACATCGAGTCGGAGGAGGCAAGATCTTACCCTTGACGGCCTCCAGCTCACGAGCCAAGCCGGCCCGGTCCAGCTTGGCCTTGTGGTAGTGGGTCACGGCGCGGTTGTACAGATTGGTGCGCTGATCCGCCACAGCCTAAGGAAAAAAGAAAAATCAGTATGCTAGGCGAAACCCGGACCGGCTCCAAGCTGCCGGCCCATGCCTCGGAGGGCTACCAGGATGATAACCAAATCAAAAACAGATGAAGCTTACCTTGCTGGCTTCCTCCACCTTGGCGAGGTTTGCCACGGCCTCGGCAGCCCTAGCCTTGAGGTTGGCCTGCAGGCTGGAGAAGAACATCTCCACCGATGCTTGGCCGGGGTTCCCCTCCCGGCTGGTCACCTCATAGGAGTCGGCGCGGAGCCACGCCTGCTCCATAGTGCCAGCCGAGCCAAGGCTGGAGTCGGAGGCGGACGGCACATGCAGGAGCAGAGCGCCCTTGGCCACGTGCAGGCCCTGCTGCGGCGCCGATGGGGCTTCCGTCCTCACCAGCGCGCGCGAGTCGGCGCCCTCCGTGCGCGCCGGATCATCCCTTGCCGGCTCCTGCCTGGCCGGCTCCCCCGTCGTTGGCCCCGGTGGTGGCGGCGCTCTGGGCGAAGCAGATGGTCCAGTCGGCGCAGCCATCTCCGGCGCCTGAGGTGCCCCCTCCGGGCTCTCATCAAGCACCACCACGCTCGGCCTAGCTCCGGCTCCGATCGTGGGCGGCGCAGCCCTGCCGGCTCCGGTTCCGGTCGCGGGCGGTGCAGAACTGCCGGCTCCGGCTCCGGTCGAAGGCGGCATGCCCCGGCCGGCCCCAGCAGCTGAGTCCAGAAGACGAGTCCGGCTCGGGAACAAGTCGTCCAGCGTCGGCTGGCGCGTCGGCTCAACCCGCGTGCCGCGATCAGGCACTGAGGCCAGCGGCACGGCGAAGGAAGGCGCCCCTGCGGGAGGCGGAGTACCCGCAGGCGGCGACGGCGTGGGTGTGCGTGATGGAGGCTGCGGCGTCGACTCCCTCCTTTGTCGAGGAAGTGGCGACACGACGCGCGGAGTCTGCCGGGAGCCGCCGCCCTGGGCAAACTTGATGGGAGCCCTAGCCGAACAGATAAGGAAAAGATAAGCATAAAAAGGAAGGAAAGAAAAGGAATCAAACAAAAGAGAAAAGAGAACTCACCCGGCCTGCTCCGGAACCCCCTTCGACTGCAGCCGGCGGAGCCTCTTCGCCTTCGCCTCGCAGGCGGCAGTAGAGCGGAGGTCAACGGCTCGCTTCTTCCCCTTGGGCGCCGAAGTCGCCGTGGTGCTTGGCGGCTTCGCGCGCAGGGGCACGGCGGGGATTGGCCCCGTGGTGGACGTCGCCGGCTCCTCGTCCCCCTGCTGCTCCGGTGAAGGGGGCGGATTGTGCTCCCCCTGGCCGCCTAGGTCAGGCGCCTGCAGCAGGTCATCGTCGCCAGCCTGGTCGCCGGCTTGATCAGCCGGATCGGCGTGATCCGCCGCCCATCTCCTCGTCGCCAGGTCGCCATCCTCGACGTTTTGGCGGTCGAAGAGCTAGAAAAAGCAGAACATGAGCAAACAGCAAGCCGGAAGTCGGCAGAAGAAAAAGGAAGTCGGCCTCGCAGCCGCAAGCCGGAAGTCGGCGGAGACACAAAACTTACCAACTCGGGCGGGTGTTCCCTGTCACGGGGCGCCAGCCCGTAGTTCCACTCCTCAGGCATGTTCGCCTTGGTGATGTTGTTCACCCGGTGGGCGACCTGGGCCTTGGAGAGCGGCGCCTTGGACGTCCGGTTCGGATCGAACCGGCCGGACATGTGCCCGATTTTGTGGGTGCGCATCTGGAGCGGCAGCACCCGGCGCTCGGCGATGGTGCAGAGGAGGTCCTCGGCGGTCAGCCCGCTCGCGACGGCCGTCCCCAGGAAGTCCCAGAGCTGACTCACCTCAGCTTCCGGATCCGCCGTGCGGGCGTTGTAGCTCCAGTTGATCCGGCCGACTGGAGGAACCGGGTTGAACTCCGGAAGATTGATCCGGTCGACGAGCTGGCCCTCGTTGCGCACGTAGAAGAATGACATCTGCCAGTTCTTCACCGAGTCAACGGTTGGAATCTTGGGGAAGGGCGTGCCGGGCCGAGTGTAGATCGAGGCGGCGCCGCAGGCCCGCAGGCGGCCCTCAGTGGTCTGCGCCTTCAGGTAGAACAGCCGGCTCCAGAAGTCGATGTCTGGCCACAAGCCGGCGTAGGCCTCCATGAACGCCACATAGCAGCTGAGGAGGACGCAGGCGTTGGCCGGCAGATGGTGCGGCTGCAGGCCGAAGTTGTCGAGGAATTGGCGGAAGAAGGTTGAAGCCGGCAGGCCCAGCCCGCGATCGAGGTGCGCGCCGAAGACGACGCGCTCGCCGGGCTGCGGCTGGGGCTCCTTCTCCTCGCCGGGCGCCCGCGTGACCACCGACGACGGGATCCGGCGGAGGCGCACAAACCGCTCGATGTCGTCCTCCCGCATGTACGAGCCCCGCCACGATCCGCTGGCGGAGGCCATTGTCGAGGAAGAGGAAGAAGTTGACCACGAAAGGCGGAAGGGCGAAGAAGAGCCTTGCAACGGCGGCGGCGACGATGGCGGCTGAGGGCGCTCCGTTGAAACGCGGGGCCCCGTGGCGCCGGCTCGACGGAGTAGCGGCGGCGGGTCGGCGGAGACTCGCTCGCCGGAGTTCGCCAGCGGGAGGCGTTCGCCGGAGTAGCGACGGGCTCGAGCGCGAAGAAGAGAGCGAGGGGAGTGGGAGCGCGAGGAGGACGAAGTGGGCAAGTGGCCGCCTCGGTACCCTCCCCCGCGGCATTTATAGCCGACCGCGGCGGGCGGTTGGCCTCCACGTGGCGATCGTGGCCACGTCGCCCGGATCTTCTGCGCATTAACTTCCCCCACGACCGCTGCCGTTACCAGAAACCGCCACACCACGTCGCCCACGACCGCATCGAATCCGGAGGGGACATTGATGTGACCAGACGAACCGGCGGCAGAGCCCAGGCGTCAGACCAGTCAAGTCGGGTGCAGGACCCGAGGCGGCGGAGACTCCGGCGCGCCGCAAGCCGGAGCCGGATAATAAGTTCAACTCGAACCAAAAGTCATCAGCAAGGCGGAGACGCCATCAAAACTTGCGAGAAAGCAAAAGCTGCGCAAGTGTAAATAGCGGCCGGCTAGAAGCAGCCGGCAAGAACGAGCCGGATGAGGGCGCAGCCGGCTGAACGGGAATTCTCAGTCGGCCCCTCCAAGTGCCACCAAGTATATTCAAGAAGCCAGGAAAACCTGCCTAGGTCCTTCTAAACGCAGGACCTTGCCAGCTTCGGGGGCTAATGTCGGGGGGAAGACCCCGGGTAGGGCAATGGACGATGAGCAGCCGGCTGGCCACTGGCCGGCTCGCGGCAAAGGCCGGCTGAGGAGCAGCCGGCTGGCGCCGTGGCCGGCTGGTCCGGAAGCCGGCTGGCTCTAGGTCCTAGTCGGCCTGGCTACGGCCGCCAATGCTGTAGCCGGGCCGGCTTCTACAAGCCATATCCGACGGGGGTCCGTACTTCGGACCGACTCGAGGCTGGCGAGTCTTGCACCGGAAGGAACCGGGTTGGTGATCCGGGTTCCCAAAGTCCACGCCGACTTCATCTTCCGTAAAGCGCGGGGCACTGTGGAGCAATAGTGCCACGCGCCGGACAGGCCATCATGGCCTACGACGATCCGTACTGGCTACAGTGGCTGATGGCGACAGGGACACCTCCTCTCCATACCGCTGACCTTGGCAGCCGGATGGGACAGGCCATGAGGCCTCAACGGCTCCTGACGTCACTGCCTCGGGAAGGAGCGGAAGCCGGAGCCGGCCAAGCCGGCCAGTAAACTATAGGGTCTTATATGTAAAGTGCCGGTGCCTATATAAGCCGCACTACCCCCTCTCGTGCAGGGGATCGATCATTCTCACTTCATTCCGCCCTTAGCGCTGTCCTGTGAGAGAGACCATCATCTCCCTTAGCCTCTCAGGAGCAGCCGGACACAGCTCTAGGAGCATCATTGTATTGTGTGATCATCATATACACTCTAGCAGGAGTAGAGGTTTTACCTCCACCGGAGGGCCTCGAACCTGGGTACGTCGCCGTGTCGCTCGTGCTCATACCCGCTTCCGGATACCGCCGTGAGATCCCTCAGGAACCACCTTCGATTAGCCACCCTATGGCATATGCCGTGACGATACCACGACAAGGTTAGTGCCGGAAAATGCATAATAATGACATATAATGTGTATAAAACATGTGAGTATCATCATAAAAGTAGCATGGAACATAAGAAATTATAGATACGTTTGGGACGTATCATACGTTTAATCCTTTGTTTACAGCAAGCCGGTGAGATTGACAACCTCACTGTTAAGTTGGGGCAAAGTATTTTGATTGTGTTGTGCAGGTTCCACGTTGGCGCCGGAATCCCTGGTGTTGCGCTGCACTACACTCCTCCACCAACAACCTTCACGTGGCCTTCATCTCCTACTGGTTCGATAACCTTGGTTTCTTACTGAGGGAAAACTTGCTGCTGTACGCATCACACCTTCCTCTTGGGGTTCCCAACGGACGTGTGCTTCACGCGTTATCAAGCTCTTTTTCTGGCGCCGTTGCCGGGGAACTGAAGAAAAAAGTTACACCACAGAGATTGCTAACTCCCACGGCAACATCACTTTTTCTGGCGCCGTTGCCGGGGAGATCAAGACACGCTGCAAGGGGAGTCTCCCACATCCAATCTCTTTACTTTGTTTATTGTCTTGCTTTACTTTATTTTATTTTCTGTTTTGTTTGCTTTCCTTATATCAAAAATACAAAAAATTAGTTACTTGCATTTACTTTATTTTATTTTCTGTCTTGTTTGCTTTCTTTATATCAAAAACACAAAAAAATTAATTACTTTCATTTACTTTATTTAATTTAGTTTGCTTAGTTTATTTTTATTATTGCTAAAATGAGTAATCCTGGAGTTGAATTTCGTTCGTTTAAACAACAAGGGGGAGAAAGTTTTAAAGATGCTTGGTATAGAATTAGTGATGCTCATCATAGGTGCACTAAGAAACACTCCACTACTATCCTCCTTAGAAACTTTTATGTCGGTATCTCTAGCTGGAATAGGTATGTTCTTGATACTCTTGCGGGAGGTAATTTCCTAGGCACTTCTTCTTTAGAAGCTAGTTGCATTATTGAGAGTCTAGTTGGAATACCACCTTTTAATGAAGCTAAAATTGAAATCTCTCTTGAAGATGACATGAAAAAGTTGGAGGCCATAGAGAAAAATCTTCCAAGTGTTGAGACTAAATTGGAAATATTACTTGATAACACTGATAAACTTGATAAATCTCTAGCAAGAATTAATGAAAAAATTGCTGTCTTAGAAACTTGCGCTATCCATGATAATCAAACCCATAGGATTGGTGAACTTGACGAAGCTATGGGAACCTTGGGTTCAACTTTTTCTTCCCTTAAGTTTAAGGAGAAATCTTATGTGGGTAAGGAGCAAAAATTCATGTATGTCTCTAAAGTGCCCAAGCCAAAGAATTATTATAAGCCTAAAATTGATAAAACCCTTAGTACCACTATGGGAAATTTAGATAATGGAGCATCTAAGATACCTATTGTGGCAAGTTGTGTTCTTAAAGAGAATTATGATGTTGATGCTTCTTCTCTCGATGTTACTTGATTTTCACTTTCTGCGCCTAGCTGAAAGGCGTTACAGAAAAGCGCTTATGGGAGACAACCCATTGTTTAATTTCTGCAATTTTTGTTTTATATTTGTGTCTTGGAAGTTGTTACTACTGTAGCAACCTCTCCTTATCTTTATTTTATTGCATTGTTGTGCCAAGTAAAGTCTTTGATAGTATGGTTGATACTAGATTTGGATTTCTGCGCAGAAACAGATTTCTAGCTGTCACGAATTTGAGTAGAACTCTCTGTAGGAAACTCAAAAAAATCTGCGAAAATTCATGTGTGATCCTCAGATATGTACGCAACTTTCATTCAATTTTAGCTTCTTAATCTGAGCATGTTAAGTGCCTCAAAAAAATTCATCTTTACGGACTGTTCTGTTTTGACAGATTCTGCCTTTCATTTCGCATTGCCTCTTTTACTGTGTTGAATGGATTTCTTTGTTCCATTAAATTTCAGTAGCTTTGAGGAATATCCAGATGTGTTAAGAATGATTGTGTCCTCTCTTAACATGTGAATTTTTGATTATGCACTAACCCTCTAATTAGTTTGTTTTGAGTTTGGTGTGGAGGAAGTTTTCAAGGGTCAAGAGAGGAGGATGATATAATATGATCAAGAAGAGTGAAAAGTCTAAGTTTGGGGATGCCTAAGTGGTTCATCCCTGCATATTTCAAGAAGACTCAAGCATCTAAACTTTGGGATGCCCAAGGCATCCCCTTCTTCATCGACAACTTATCAGGTCACCTCTAGTGAAACTATATTTTTATTCCGTCACATCTTATGTGCTTTACTTGGAGCGTCTGTATGTTTCTATTTTTTGTTTTTGTTTGAATAAACTCGGATCCTAGCATTATTTGTGTGGGATAAAGACACGCTCCGCTATTTCATATGAACACTGGTGTTCTTAGCTTTACTTTTAATGTTCATGGCGAAGGTTGAAAACTGCTCCGTTCATTGCTATTTGGTTGGAAACAGAAAATGCTCCATGTGGTAATTGGTATATGGTCTTGAATAATTTGATACTTGGCAATTGTTTTGAGTTCTCGAGTAGATCATGTTTAAGCTCTTGCATCATGTAGTTTAAACCTATTAATGAAGAACTACCATAGAGCTTGTTGAAATTTGGTTTGCATTATTGGTCTCTCTAAAAGTCTAGATATTTTTACGGTAAAGGTGTTTGAACAACAAGGAGACAATGTAGAGTCTTATAATGCTTGCAATATGTTCTTATGTAAGTTTTGCTGTACCGGTTCATACTTTTGTTTGCTTTAAACAACCTTGCTAGCCAAAGCCTTGTACTGAGAGGGAATGCTTCTCGTGCATCCAAAACCTTGAGCCAAAACCCATGCCATTTGTGTCCACCATACCTACCTACTATGTGGTATTTTTCTGCCATTCCAAAGTAAATTGCTTGCGTGCTACCTTTAAAATTTTCTTCCTTGTCTTTGCAATACATAGCTCATGGGAAAATAGCTTAAAAAACTATTGTGGTATTGAATATGTCGCTTATGTATCTTATTTCTTATAATTTGCTTATTGAGCGGTAACCATGTTTCTGGGGACGCCATCAATTGTTACACCTTTGTTGAATATCATGTGAGTTTCTATGCATGTCCGTCTTGTCTGAAGTAAGGGTGATTTATCATGATTAAATGTTTGAGTATGCATATTGTTAGAGAAGAACATTGGGCCGCCAACCAAAGCCATGTATCATGGTGGAAGTTTCAGTTTGGACATTAATCCTCAATCTCTTATGAGTATATTATCTCGTTGTTGAATGCTTAAGCATTAAAGAGGAGTCCATTATCTGTTTTCTATGTTGTCCCGGTATGGATGTCCTCAAGTTGAGATTTATCAAAAACGAGAAATCAAATGCGATCTATCTCCTTGGACCTTTGTACAGGCGACATAGAGGTACCCCTTTGTGACACTTGGTTGAAACATATGTAATGCAATGATAATCCATGGAAATCCGAGCTAACTAGGACAAGGTGCGAGCACTATTGGTATTTGATGCATGAGGCTTGCAACTTATAAGATGTTTTATGCATAACACATATGAATTATTACTACCGTTGACAAAATTGTTTCCATGTTTCCAAAATAAAAAGCTCTAGAACATGAGTAATCCCTGCTTCCCTCTGCAAAGGGCCTTTCTTTTACTTTATGTTGAGTCAGTTTACCTACTTCTTTCTATCTTAGAAGCAAACACTTGTGTCAACTGTGTGCATTGATTCTCACATACTTGCTTATTTGCATTCATCATATTACTTTGTATTGACAATTATCCATGAGATATACATGTTGAAGTTGAAAACAACTGCTGAAACTTATATCTTCCTTTGTGTTGCTTCAAAACCTTCTACTAAGAATCTATTGCTTTATGAGTTAACTCCTATGCAAGACTTATTGATGCTTGTCTTGAAAGTACTATTCATGAAAAGTCTTTGCTATATGATCAGTTGTTTAGTCATTATATTTACCATTGCTTTGAATCACTTCATTCATCTCATATGCTTTACAATAATATTGATTAAGATTATGATAGTAGCATGTCACTTCAGAAATTATCCTTGTTATCATTTACCTACTCGAGGGCGAGTAGGAACTAAGCTTGGGGATGCTTGATACGTCTCAAACGTATCAATAATATCTTATGTTCCATGCTAGTTATATGAAAATACTCACATGTTTTATATACACTTTATATCATTTTGATGCATTTTCCGGCACTAACCTATTAACAAGATGCCGAAGCGCCAGTTCCTGTTTTCTGCTGTTTTTGGTTTCAGAAATCTTACACAGGAAATATTCTCGGAATTGGACGAAACAAAACCCAGGGTCTTATTTTCCACGGAGCTTTCCAGAACACCGAAGGAGAGACGGAGAGGGTCCAAGGTGGCCCCACGCCCTAGGGCGGCGTGGCCTGGAGGGGGGGCGTGCCGGCCTGTGGGGTGGGCCCCTCGGCCGCCTCCTGACTCTGCCCCTTCATCTATTTATTCTCTCTGTCGCGAAAGCCCTAGTAACGAGAGCCATGATACGAGAAAAGTTCCAGAGACGCCGCCGCCAATCCCATCTCGGGGGATTCAGGAGATCGCCTCCGGCACCCTGCCGGAGAGGGGAATCATCACCAGAGGGCTCTACATCATCATGCCCGCCTCCGGATTGATGCGTGAGTCGTTCATCCTTGGACTATGGGTCCATAGCAGTAGCTAGATGGTTGTCTTCTCCTCTTGTGCTATCATTTTTAGATCTTGTGACCTGCCTATCATGATCAAGATCGTCTATTTGTAATGCTACATGTTGTGTTTGTTGGGATCCGATGAATATGGAATACTATGTCAAGATGATTAATTGATTTATCATATATGTGTTGTTTATGATCTTGCATGCTCTCCGTTGCTAGTAGAGGCTCTAGCCAAGTTGATACTTGTGACTCCAAGAGGGAGTATTTATGCTCGATAGTGGGTTCATGCCTCCATTGAATTCGGGACAGTGACAGAAAGTTCTAAGGTTGTGGATGTGCTGTTGCCACTAGGGATAAAACATCAATGCTTTGTCTAAGGATATTTGTGTTGATTACATTACGCACCATACTTAATGCAATTGTCTGTTGTTTGCAACTTAATACTGGAAAGGGTGCGGATGCTAACCCGAAGGTGGACTTTTTAGGCATAGATGCATGCTGGATAGCGGTCTATGTACTTTGTCGTAATGCCCTAAGTAAAACTCATAGTAGTCATAATGATATGTATGTTCATTGTTATGCCCTCTCTATTTGTCAATTGTCCAACTGTAATTTGTTCACCCAACATGCTATTTATCTTATTGGAGAGACACCACTAGTGAACTGTGGACCCCGGTCCTTTCTTTTACATCTGAAATACAATCTACTGCAATCACTGTTCTCTGTTGTTCTTCGCAAAAAACATCATTCTCCACACCATACGTTTAATCCTTTGTTTACAGCAAGCCTGTGAGATTGAAAACCTCACTGTTAAGTTGGGGCAAAGTATTTTGATTGTGTTGTGCAGGTTCCACATTGGCGCCGGAATCCCTGGTGTTGCGCCGCACTACACTCCTCCACCAACAACCTTCACGTGGCCTTCATCTCCTACTGGTTCGATAACCTTGGTTTCTTACTGAGGGAAAACTTGCTGCTGTACGCATCACACCTTCCTCTTGGGGTTCCCAACGGACGTGTGCTTCACGCGTTATCAATAGGCAGCTCACAAGATCTAAACATGATAACACAAGAGGAGAAGACAACCATCTAGCTACTGCTATGGACCCATAGTCCAAGGATGAACTACTCACGCATCAGTCCGGAGGCGGGCATGGTGATGTAGAGCCCTCCGGTGATGATTCCCCTCTCCGGCAGGGTGCCGGAGGCGATCATCAGAACCTCCCGAGATGAGGTTGACAGCGGCGGCATCTCAGTAACTTTTCTCGTATCGTGGCTCTCGGTACTAGGGTTTTCGTGACGGAAAGATTATATAGGCGAAGGGGCAGAGTCGGGGGACGCTCGAGGGGCCCACCCCATAAGGCGGCGCGGCCAGGGGTGGCGCCGCGCCCCCCTATGGTGTGGCCGCCTCATCGCCCTCTTCGTCTCCTCTTTGGACTTCTGGAAGGCTCTGTGGAAAATAAGACCGGGCTTTTGTTTCGTCCAATTCCGAGAATATTTCCTGTGTAGGATTTCTGAAACCAAAAATAGCAGAAAACAGGAACTGGCGCTTCGGCATCTTGTTAATAGGTTAGTGCCGGAAAATGCATCAAAATGATATAAAGTGTATATAAAACATGTGAGTATTGTCATAAAACTAGCATGGAACATAAGAAATTATAGATACGTTTGAGACGTATCAAGCATCCCCAAGCTTAGTTCCTACTCGCCCTCGAGTAGGTAAACGATAACAAGGATAATTTCTGAAGTGACATGCTACTATCATAATCTTGATCAATACTATTGTAAAGCATATGAGATGAATGAAGTGATTCAAAGCAATGGTAAAGATGCTGACTAAACAACTGAATCACATAGCAAAGACTTTTCATGAATAGTACTTTCAAGACAAGCATCAAAAAGCCTTGCATAAGAGTTAACTCATAAAGCAATAGATTCTTAATAGAAGGTTTTGAAGCAACACAAAGGAAGATTTAAGTTTCAGCAGATGCTTTCAACTTTCAATATGTATATCTCATGGATAATTGTCAACACAAAGTAATATGATGAGTGCAAATAAGCAAGTATGTAAGAATCAATGCACACAGTTGACACAAGTGTTTGCTTCTAAGATAGAAAGAAGTAGGTAAGCTGACTCAACATAAAGTAAAAGAAAGGCCCTTCGCAGAGGGAAGCGGGGATTACTCATGTGCTAGAGCTTTTTATTTTGAAAACATGGAAACAATTTTGTCAACGGTAGTAATAATTCATATGTGTTATGCATAAAACCTCCTATAAGTTGCAAGCCTCATGCATCGAATACTAATAGTGCCCGCACCTTGTCCTAGTTAGCTTGGACTTCCATGGATTATCATTGCATTACATATGTTTCAACCAAGTGTCACAAAAGGGTACCTCTATGCCACCTGTACAAAGTTCCAAGGAGATAGATCGCATTTGATTTCTCAATTTTGATAGATCTCAACTTGAGGACATCCATACCGGGACAACATAGAAAACAGATAATGGACTCCTTTTAATGCTTAAGCATTCAACAACAGATAATATTCTCATAAGAGATTGAGGATTAATGTCCAAGCTGAAACTTCCACCATGATACATGGCTTTGGTTGGCGGCCCATTGTTCTTCTCTAACAATATGCATACTCAAACCATTTAACTCATGGAAAATCTCCCTTACTTCAGACAAGACGAACATGCATAGCAACTCACATGATATTCAACAAAGGTGTAACAGGTTGATGGCGTCCCCAGAAACATGGTTACCGCTCAACAAGCAACTTATAAGAAATAAGATACATAAGCGACATATTCTTTACCACAATAGTTTTTAGGCTACTTTCCCATGAGCTATATATTGCAAAGACAATGAATGAAATTTTAAAGGTAGCACGCAAGCAATTTACTTTGGAATGGCAGAAAATACCACATAGTAGGTAGTTATGGTGGACACAAATGGCATAAGTTTTGGCTCAAGGTTTTGGATGCACGAGAAGCATTCCCTCTCAGTACAAGGCTTTGGCTAGCAAGGTTGTTTGACGCAAACACAAGTATGAACCGGTACAACAAAACTTACATAAGAACATATTGCAAGCATTATAAGACTCTACACTGTCTTCGTTGTTGTTCAAACACCTTTTACCAGAAAATATCTAGACTTTTGAGAGACCAATCATGCAAACCAAAATTCAACAAGCTCTACGGTAGTTCGCCACTAATAGGTTTAAACCACATGATGCAAGAGCTTAAACATGATCTACTTGAGAGCTCAAAACAATTGCCAAGTATCAAATTATTCAAGACAATATACCAATTACCACATGAAGCATTTTCTGTTTCCAACCAAATAGCAATAAATGAAGCGATTTTCAACTTCGCCGTGAACATTAAAAGTAAAACTAAGAACACCAGTGTTCAATATGAAAAAGCGGAGCGTGTCTTTCTCCCACACAAGGAATGTTAGGATCCGAATTTATTCAAACACAAACCAAAATAAAAACACACAAACGCTCCAAGTAAAGCACATAAGATGTGACGGAATAAAAATATAGTTTCACTAGAAGTGACCTGATAAGTTGTTGATGAAGAAGGGGATGCCTTGGGCATCCCCAAGCTTAGATGCTTGAGTCTTCTTGAAATATGCAGGGATGAACCACGGGGGCATCCCCAAGCTTAGACTTTTCAATCTTCTTGATCATATTATATCATCCTCCTCTCTTGATCCTTGAAAACTTCCTTCACACCAGACTCAAAACAATCTCATTAGAGGGTTAGTTCATAATCAAAAATTCAGAGAGGATACAATCATTCCCAAAACTTCTGGACATTACCCAAAGCTACTGAAAGTTAATGGAGAAAAGGAATCCACTCAACACAGTAAAAGAAGCAATGTGAAATAAAAGGCAGAATCTGTCGAAACAGAACAGTCCGTAAAGACGAATTTTTTAGAGTCACTTAACATGCTCAGATGAAGAAGCTCAAATTGAATGAAAGTTGCGTACATATCTGAGGATCACGCATGAATTTTTGCAGAATTTTTAGGTTCTCCTACAGAGAGATCTACTCAAATTCGTGACAGCTGAAAATCTATTTCTGCGCAGAAATCCAAATCTAGTATCAACTTTACTATCAAAGACTTTACTTGGCACAAAAATGCAATAAAGTAAATATACAAAGGTATTGCTACAGTAGTAACAAGCACCTTGACTCAAATATAAAACAAAAATTGCAGAAATAAAATAATGGGTTGTCTTCCATAAGCGCTTTTTTTAACGCCTTTCAGCTAGGCGCAGAAAGTGTAAATCAAGTAACATCAAGAGAAGAAGCATCAACAGAGGAGTTGGGGGTTTTCTTAACAATGCATTGTATCTTATCTATGTAAGTTTCAGAAGCTCCTCTTTCATTACTTTTAGGCTTACTATCCTCCTCAAATAAATTTTCGGGAACAATCCAATCAAAATTCTTTTCTAGTGCCTCATGCATTCCTATGAGCTTATAAGGTATTGGTAATTTAGTCTCCCCCTCACAATTGGCTTCATTAGTGTACTTTAGCCTATCTTTTTTCCATCTTTTCAAGGGTATTTGCAAAATTGGTATAAAAGCCAAGCATCTTATGTTGAATAAAGACTTTTCTAGCTTCTCTAGCTACATCACCAAATTCTTTAAGAAGGGTTTCTAAAACAAAATATTTCTTCTCTCCTTCTTCCATATCACAGAGTCAAGAAACATATGTTGCATTATAGGATTAAGATTAACAAATCTAGCTTCCAACATGTGCACTAAAGAGGCGGTAGCAATTTCATAAGTAGGAGCAAGTTCTACCAAGGATCTATCTTCAAAATCTTTAACCTTACTAACATAAGTGAAAAATTCTTCTATATTATCTCTTCCAATAATAGTCCCACGCCCTACTGATATATCTTTCAAAGTGAACTTAGGGTGAAGCATGATGAAATAAACAAAGGTCAACTGATAAATAAAGTAAATGCAAGTAACTAATTTTTTTGTGTTTTTGATATAAAGAAAGCAAACAAGACAGAAAATAAAATAAAGAAAGACAATAAACAAAGTAAAGAGATTGGGTGTGAGAGACTCCCCTTGCAGCGTGTCTTGATCTCCCCGGCAACGACGCCAGAAAAATAGCTTGATGACGCGTGAAGCACATATCCGTTGGGAACCCCAAGAGGAAGGTGTGATGCGTACAACAGCAAGTTTTCCCTCAGTAAGAAACCAAGGTTATCGAACCAGTAGGAGATGAAGGCCACGTGAAGGTTGTTGGTGAAGGAGTGTAGTGCGGCGCAACACCAGGGATTCCGGCGCCAACGTGGAACCTGCACAACACAATCAAAATACTTTGCCCCAACTTAACAGTGAGGTTGTCAATCTCACCGGCATGCTGTAAACAAAAGATTAAACGTATGGTGTGGAGAATGATGTTTGCTTGCAAAGAACAACAGAGAACAGTGATTGCAGTAGGTTGTATTTACGATGTAAAAGAATGGACCAGGGTCCACAGTTCACTAGTGGTGTCTCTCCAATAAGATAAATAACATGTCGGGTGAACAAATTACAGTTGGGCAATTGACAAATAGAGAGGGTATAACAATGCACATACATATCATGATGACTACTATAAGATTTACTTAGGGCATTACGACAAAGAACATAGACCGCTATCGAGCATGCATCTATGCCTAAAAAGTCCACCTTCGGGTTAGCATCCGCACCCCTTCCAGTATTAAGTTGCAAACAATAGACAATTGCATTAAGTACTGTGCGTAATGTAAACAATACAAATATCCTTAGACAAAGCATTGATGTTTTATCCCTAGTAGCAACAGCACATCCACAACCTTAGGGGTTGCTGTCACTCCCCCAGATTCAATGGAGACATGAACCCACTATCGAGCATAAATACTCCCTCTTGGAGTCACAAGTATCAACTTGGCCAGAGCCTCTACTAGCAACGGAGAGCATGCAAGATCATAAACAACACATATATGATAGATCGATAATCAACTTGACATAGTATTCCATATTCATCGGATCCCAAAAAACACAACATGTAGAATTACAAATAGATGATCTTGATCATGATAGGCAGCTCACAAGATCTAAACATGATAGCACTAGAGGAGAAGACAACCATCTAGCTACTGCTATGGACCCATAGTCCAAGGATGAACTACTCACGCATCAGTCCGGAGGCGGGCATGGTGATGTAGAGCCCTCCGGTGATGATTCCCCTCTCCGGCAGGGTGCCGGAGGCGATCTTCAGAAACTCCCGAGATGAGGTTGACGGCGGCGACGTCTCAGTAACTTTTCTCATATCGTGGCTCTCAGTACTAGGGTTTTCGTGACGGAAGGATTATATAGGCGAAGGGGCAGAGTCGGGGGACGCTCGAGGGGCCCACCCCATAAGGCGGCGTGGCCAGGGGTGGGGCCGCGCCCCCCTATGGTGTGGCCGCCTCGTCGCCCCTCTTCGTCTCCTCTTCGGACTTCTGGAAGGCTCCGTGGAAAATAAGACCGTAAGCTTTTGTTTCGTCCAATTCCGAGAATATTTCCTGTGTAGGATTTCTGAAACCAAAAACAGCAGAAAACAGGAACTGGCGCTTCGGCATCTTGTTAATAGGATAGTGCCGAAAAATGCATCAAAATGATATGAAGTGTATATAAAACATGTGAGTATTGTCATAAAACTAGCATGGAACATAAAAAATTATAGATATGTTTGAGACGTATCATACACTTGCAAATCTATCAAAGACAATCTTTGCGCACGGTTAAGTTCATTCAAGTGTTGTCATCAAACACACAAAACACGGGATATGGATCTTGCTCTTTCAATAGTAGTGGTATGCTCAATCAATCCAATTCATACCTTTTGAATGTGTTTCTACTGTGGAGAAGCAAAGGAGGGCCTACCGATCTATCTTATCAACGGGAAGCAAAGGCTTTCTCCTATGAGTAGTATCATTATTAAACTAAGTACCCCTCATTTAATGAAAACGGAGGGGTATAACAGCTGAGTACTTTGAAGCAAGCGCAAAGCAAGCTTCGGGAACGGTTGCCCTACGAAAGTCGTTGCATAGGAAACAAACATGTGCAGTCGTTTTTGAGCACAAGATTAGCATTGAATCAAGCGCAAACTTTGAGTATAATTTGCAGGGAGAGCTCCTAAGACTTGTTAACTCGAAGGGAAGAGGTGATAGAGATATGTGAACTCGGATCTCGTATCCGTTGATCCCTCCTTCTGTTGGGGGAACTTTTCATTGCTCTTGTTTGGCTCTGATCTTTAACCTTATAGCAAAAGTGCCCGTGCGTTGCACCGGGAAAGAAAAAACTGAACACACTTCTTCTTTATGCCACCATTGATAAAGGGGGTCATATTTTCTCATATTTATGAAAGAACACAATTAATCCTAAATCCGAATAACATACTTTGTAAAGAAAACTTTCTAAGAGATTAAGTGTTCTTGTTAATACCTGCTTGGATTGTCTAGAGTGCAACCATCAACGGAGTGAAATCTGCATAGATTGGTTTGTATTTCCAAGTTTCAACTAAAGTACTTCCTCCGTTCTAGATATAAATATACGTATTAAAATATGTCTAAATACTTTGTACTTGTACCTTGTCAAAGTTGTGACACTTACCGTCAACATAGTTAATCCAGCAAAACCATAGAAGTGGTTGTTTAGCTTGCTCTGAACACTCGGTTAGCCATACTTTGGTGGTGTTACCGTGAGCAGTGACACCGCAACCACTAAATTTGATGATTACATCTGAAGAAAACGAGTCTGATCCACTGCTCCAAGAAAAAAGGAATGGATTTCTTTTGTTATTGAGGCTCAGTTGCGATTGTGGTTCTTGTTGTAGTACGGCCGCGCAGGTGAGGCCTGACATCCGGTGTTGTAAGTGGATTCCGACTGGAGAGAAGCGACTTTGCCATGTTCGCACCTGGCCGGCGCCATTATAGTTCACGACAACCAAGCAAGACGACACGAAGTGGATGTAGAAGTGGACCTCCGCGAGCCAGAGCGGATGACGGCTGCCGTGGCGGTGATAGCGAGGGTGTCACGCCAGGGTGTAGCTTACATTTTGGATTGCGGGTTAGTATCTACTACTTAGTACTTGAGGAAATCTCAGTAGTTGTAAGCCGTGTGCTGATTCTAGCTCCATGTTAGTATCATTTTTGTTCTGGTTCTAGGACGCCAAAGAGCAGTGGCAAAGCGGGTATCTTGGCCGCCATCGCTTGTCGTAAAGACTGACTGTGCCTTCCCCCTGGTGCCAGTGATCATCCAAGGAGCGGCCTGCCGGCCTTTGGCATAGCTCCGGCGATCATCCCGAACACTATAGGCGCGTCTCCGCGCTTGCCGGCAATTGTTCCAGTAGAGACGCCTTATGGGCATCTTTAGATGTACTGAAAAACAGAGTAAACATAACTGCAGTTTGTGCGTAGTGCAGTAGGTTGATCCAGCTAGCTTTGCTAGCGATATCTGGATGCAACAACTACAACAATGGGTCGACGGCGGCAGCGGCGGTGTGCGATCTCCTCTCAGCCGTGTAGCTCTGTTTTTCCACGAGAAAACGATTGCTTGTTGTTTGGTATGTGTAGTACCGGCATCACGAGCACCTTCCCCTCAGAGACGTGTTATTCGAGAACGACTCCAACCAGAAGGTCATTTGATCCAGGCCCGACTCAACAGATCAAATAACTGGCTAGGCTACCTTCCAGCCCGGCCAATCCGGCCAATTCGAGAACGACTCCACCAGCATGAAGATCATCTGATCCAGGCTAGACTAAACCGATCGAAGACCTTCCAGCCCCACCGTTTCGGCCAGGCGGTCACCGGAGAGGGGTAGAACGGTAGGGCGAGTTGGACGGAAGAGCGGGGGCGCCTTGGGGACAGCACGTGCCCTCAGATCCGACTGGCCTCCGGCCATCAAACGCGGGTCACCAGGGCCGCAGCCGCCAGGTCGCGCTTCCTGCGCAGTTGGAGAGGACGTATGGCCTTACACTTTTGCAGAAGGGAATCTAACGAATCAATATCACCGTCAAACATATCTTCAGAAGCACGTACAAGATCCGATCTAGCTCCCCTGTCTCGCTGGACCAGGTCGGCGGGCGAGAAATAAAGGGCGACGCGCTGGCGAGAGTCCGGGCAGCAGCAAAGTGGAGGTTCAGGGCTGGCGCCGCCTCTTCTGGAATCGGGAATCCATGGTCGGCGCGGCAGAGCGGGATGGGGTTGAGGGCTGTGGCGGCGACAGGCACAACTGGGGTAGAGAAATCGCAAAGAGAGGGGGTGATCGGACGAAATTAGATCTGGCGGAACGTATCTCTTATTGACTCGGCGGTGGCAGTGCGGTAAATTCAACCGAAACTTATGGGTAATTAAAAAACGGACGAAATTTTTGGGGAGAAACCTTCCTTCCTTTATTAGTAAGCACGTACAAGATCCGATCTAGCTCCCCTGTCTCGCTGGACCAGGTCGGCGGGCGAGAAATAAAGGGCGACACGCTTGCGAGAGTCTGGGCAGCAGCAAAGTTGAGGTTCAGGGCCGGCGCCGCCTCTTCGGGAGTCGGGAGTACATGTTCGGCGCGGGAGAGCGGGATGGGGTTGAGGGCTGTGGCGGCGACAGGCACAACTCGGGGTAGAGAAATCGCAAAGAGAGGGGGTGATCGGACGAAATTAGATCTGGCGGAACGTATCTCTTATTGACTCGGCGGTGGCAGTGCCTGTAAATTCGACCGAAACTTATGGGTAATTAAAAAACGGACGAAATTTTTGGGGAGAAACCTTCCTTCCTTTATTAGTAGGTATAGATTTCTTGACCTGTTTTCGGACCCATTCCTTTTAGAAAGGAATATCGGTTCAACTGTTTAGTGGTTTCAGCTCCCATAATCTCATAAGAAGAAGTTTTTTTCTTTCTCTTACAAGGGCGTTGCATTCTACATAAACTAATCGATAGAATCTCAGATACCATTAATACTATGAATAGGTGATATTCTACTAATCGATAGAAAAGGAGATTTGATAGGAAAAGCACGAGATCGAAGAGGGGATTTCTTCATCCCATCTCTTGTATGCCCCCACCTTGACTTGCCATCATGGCTACACCCATTTCATCATTAACTAAAAAATGAAATTGTTTGATTGTTTTACTTAATCATTTTCTTGTTTTTGTGACTTATTTCCATATGTCCAAAGTTGCAAAATCGTCCTCACATGTCAAAACCATTTTTGGTGAGGCTACACATAGGCAATTTTCACACTTGAGAGGTCCGCTATTTGAGTTGATGGATCATCTATACTTGGGATATTTTTTCGATAAAGGGAATATATTAATATCAAGAAGATACCAATTACACCCAACCTCTCTAACTATGCAATACCCTAATGGTAGTATAGATGCATCAAACCAAAAAATTAAAAAGAAAACTAAGAAATAAAAGGCCCTGCTACGGTGTTCCAGCCGTAGCAGCAACAATATTTCCACCACCATAACAATACTTGGGACATTCTAGGAGTTAAATGATATACCTTCATGTATACATGCATGACAACATAGTATGATATCACATTCTACGACTGGTTAATGCAATACCTCCATTCTCAGAGATTAATTGGACTTGCCATAGGCTTGTTTGCTTGCTTCTTTACATTGCCTATGCGGTGCTATTATGTTATGTCCTGATGATGAAAAAAAGGTCAAATCCTAACATTTTGTACACTATATACGGGACCGATAGAGAATAGTTGGTACTGTGTTGTCCAGTCATATATGCCTAGCTAACTAACTAGTTAAGGGAACAATGACTTTTGCATGGACTCTGGTACACAATTGGGGATCACGGATGACGTGTACACCAGTACCGGCAAGGCAGCAATCACGCCGGTCAAGATCATAAGAGACATGCACACCAGGTCTATACTGCTTAAATTTAATTAGATTACTATTTGTCCAATTGAGAAAGCAGCTAGCCACAGTATGGCCGCTCGGCCTCATCCCATCGCACGGTATATTACTGTTTGAGGGTGGGGAAAAGTAGCAGTAAATGCAAACAACAACTGCATACATATGCAGTGCTAGGCAAACTGAAGGACATACCTGCAGCTAGCCGTGGGGGACACGAGCAAGACAAACAGGCTTTAGTACTAATAGTAAAGTTCGTTTCTTCTTCAATAATGAGAGCGCTAATAGTGGTAAGTGCCAATACAATAGGGAACTTCACCAGTGCCTGTTGCTGTTCCGATTTATAGTGCTTGGATCCAGGATGAGAATTACTCAGAATAAATAGTTATAGTGGAGAGTAACATAGAGTACTTTTTCCGTCCCATTTACAGGACCTACGTGCATCCCTAGATCCTCTATTTGACCAATATAATGTAAATTATACAACATAAAACTTATAGCATTAGGAAGTAGAACATCTAAATGTTCTAATGATATATATTTTATAATATATTTGGTGTATTACATTGTTCAAATTTACAACCTACAATACATGTAGAGCCTATAAATCGGGACGGAGGTAGTAGTAACATGGTGCATGTTACTACCATATGTTACTACCTTCATAGTGAGTAGTTACATATATGTGGTATCATGCATGTTATATTTATTAGATTGTAGACTCATCTTGTCTTGAGAAGTATGATGTTATCGCAACATAGCTAGTTATCACTCCACTCTATTTCTTCATTTATTATCATGCCATGTCACCAAAATATTTTGGGGGTGTGTGATGTTACTATCTACTCCCTCCTGTCCATTTTATGTCGTGCATAACTTTTCGTGCAAGTCAAACTGTACAAACTTTAACCAAGAATATAGATAATAATACAAAGATCTACCCACTATGAGCGGTCTCATCCCTTGCTAAGCCAGGTATATATAACAACTGCATGACATTACTAACATAAGGACGATTTTCTCTTAAACAATGCATGTTACCTAGGGAAGACAAAGAACCCTGTGATCCATATTACTTGCTTCTAAGAGCAAGTTCAATAGTAGAGTCAACTGTTGGCTATAAGTCAAGTGTCATGTCATCTATAGTCAATCTAGAGCCAACAAATACAATAGTGAACTATAAAATTGTACTATTTTATCAATGCATGGCCCACCCTTCACTCTCATAAAGTGTCTAGGAGCACGTGCTAGAGCTAGCTCTTGCATAAGAGCCCACTCCTCTTCTCTGGCCTTCTCTTTCTCCTCCAACTAAGCAACAATATATTATTTTAATCCTCATAGCTAGCTGACTAGGACTTATTGTACTTGCTGTAACATAGATATATCTAGACACATCTTAATTTTAGATATATCTATATTAGAGGTAAGTAATAAGGGTCGGAGGGAGTAGATAATTCCTTAGGTTCACATGTAACAGGTGATGTTTGCATGCTCCTAAAGTTTTTGGTTGACTGAAATTAAAGTAGAAAATTGTAAGCAAGAGATAACATTTTATATATTTGACAGATGTGTCCCATCTTTCGTATTACTAATAGATCACCTCTTAGCTAAGAAAAGACAAATGTCTTTTTTTTCCCTGTTTTTGTCCCATCCAAGATCTTCGCGGGTGACTACGTTGACATAGCACCATTGTACATTTTCTAATAGTGTTCTTCGTCTAAGTCGGTATTCACACACTTAACTCCATCTCTTCTGGTGTGAACGAGGTTTTATACATGTCCATATTTTAGGCTTCAGAACAGAGGGCAAGCTACTATAGGAGTAGATGAATCACCCAACGCAATAAGCAATTAATAGAAAACGATATTTTCACATCTCTAGAATTATGTGAGGACTAAATTTTAATAGATAAAATTACAACAACAACAAAGCCTTTATTTTCAAACAAGTTAGGGTAGGCTAGATGTAAAACCCATAAGATCTCGTAACCAACTCATGGTTCTGGCACATGGATAGCAAGCTTCCACGCGGCTCTTTCCATGGCTAGTTCTTTGGTGATACTCCAGTCCTTCAGATCTCTATTTACGGACTCCTCCTATGTCAACACTAGTAGAAAACAGGGCTTTCGTGTGAGCCTTTTGTCGCGGGCGCGCCAGCACCCGCGACAAATGGCCTGGCCACGTCTCCCCGAAACCATTTGGAGCGAGCCGGGCCTTTTATCGCGCCCTTTTGTCGCGGGCCGTATCACAACCCGCGACAAAAGGGGTCCGAGCTCGGCGCCTCTCGCCAGCACCCCTTTGTCGCGGGTCGTAATACGGCCCGCGACAAAAGGGCCATGCCTATATATACACGCAGCCAGCCCCCCCCCCCACCTCCCTACATTTTTTCCTTGGTGGTGAAAGGTGGAGGTGTATGCTAGCTCATTTTTTCTTCATGTGCACAAGAGGTGTTTGATGGAATGCTTGTGAGGGATGCCACTTGATTTTATTTGATAAGATTTATCCTCTTTTTGATCCTATAAGGTTAGCAACTATTTTCTCGTATATACATAGTCCGTACAATACTAATTTTAGCAAGGTGATTGCATCTGATACACTTATGATGCAGATGAGTCATCCATGGATGTACGGTAACCGATGTGCTCCCGCTTTCAGAGAGGGCGTGAATTCTTTCCTGCTTGTGGCCGAGGCCAACAAGTCGAAGCAAGGTTTTATGTGTTGTCCATGTCTGAAATGTAAGAATGAGAAGGATTATTCTTGCTCAAGAGACATTAAGAGCCACCTGCTTCGGTTTGGATTCATGTCCAGCTATAATGTTTGGACCAAGCACGGAGAAGAAGGGGTTATGATGGAAGACGGCGATGAAGAAGAAGATAACGATGACCAGTACCGATCTATGTTCTCTGAATGCGATGATACCGCAATGGACGACAATGAAGAAGAAGGAGGTGCAGGCCAGGCATCAGATGATCCTGTTGATGATGATCTTCGTCGGGCCATTTCTGATGCAAGAAGATACTGTGCCATGGATAAGGAGAGGTTGCAGTTCGACAAGATGTTAGAGGACCACCACAAATTGTTGTACCCAGGTTGTGAAGATGGACATAGAAAGCTGGGTAGCATATTGGAATTGCTGAAATGGAAGGCAGAGGTCGGTGTGACTGACTCGGGATTTGAGAAATTGATGATAATATTGAAGAAGTCTGTTTCCAAGAAATAACGAATTGCCCGTCGGTACATATGAAGCAAAGAAGCTTGTCCGCCCTCTAGGATTAGATGTGAAGAAGATACATGCATGCATTAATGACTGTATCCTCTACCGCGGTGAGAAGTACGAGAATTTGAATAAATGCCCGATATGCGGTGCATTGCGGTATAAGATCAGAAAAGATGACCCTGGTGATGTTGAGGGAGAGTGTCGGGGGGAAGACCCCGGGTAGGGCAATGGACGCGGAGCAGCCGGCTCGCGGCAAAGGCCGGCTGAGGAGCAGCCGGCTGGCGCCGTGGCCGGCTGGTCCGGAAGCCGGCTGGCTCCAGGTCCTAGTCGGCCTGGCTACGGCCGCCAATGCTGTAGCTGAGCCGGCTTCTACAAGCCATATCCGACTGGGGGTCTGTACCTCAGACCGACTCGAGGCTGGCGAGTCTTGCACTAGAAGGAACCGGGTTGGTGATCCGGGTTCCCAAAGTCCACGCTGACTTCATCTTCCGTAAAGCGCGGGGCACTGTGGAGCAATAGTGCCACACGCCGGACAGGCCATCATGGCCTACGACGCGCCGTACGGACTACAGTGGCTGACGGCGACAGAGACGCTTCCTCTCCATACCGCTGACCGTGGCAGCCGGATGGGACAGGCCATGACGCCTCAACGGCTCCTGACGTCACCGCCTCGGGAAGGAGCGGAAGCCGAAGCTGGCCAAGCCGGCCGGTAGACTATAGGGTCTTATATGTAAAGTGCCGGTGCCTATATAAGCCGCACTACCCCTCTCGTGCGGGGGACGATCGATCACTTATTGCTTTCACCTACCTACGGCGCTGCCCCGTGAGAGAGACCATCGTCTCCCTTAGCCTCTCGGGGCCAGCCGGACACAACTCTAGGAGCACCATTGTATCGTGTGATTACCATATACACTCATAGCAGGAGTAGAAGTTTTACCTCCACCGGAGGGCCTCGAACCTGGGTACGTCGCCGTGTCGCTCGTGCCCAAACCCGCTTCCGGATACCGCCGTGAGATCTCTCGAGAGCCCCTTCGATTAGCCACCCTATGGCATATGCCGTGACGATACCACGACATTTGGCGCCCACCGTGGGGCTTTCGGCATCCTCGGCCGGTGTTTTCATCCGGACGGGCCTCACCATCACCACCGGCGAGCGAGTCGCTTCGGGCTTGATCCGGAGATTCGGCTCCCTCGGCCGCGTCGGCCGACAACGCTGGGCCGCTCGCCGACCGGCCCTTCCCGGCCGGCGGCGGCGTCATCTCCTTCGGCGGCCACGACGTCTACGTCGCCACCGTTGCACCGCCGCGCTACCCGCGGCAGGTGTTGCGCTGCGCTAGCCCTCCTCCGCGAGCCGGCAGCGGCGCTCCCGCCAGCCCCGCCGTCGTGCAAGTCATGATGGCCGGCGAGGAAGTCACCAAGAACCCGCGCACCCGCGGCCCCAACCTCGGAGCGCAACGTTGACCCCAACGCCTCCGGCTCGGGCCCAAAGGCGCCACCACCACCGTCCCGGCTGGAGCAAGTCCGGGCAAAGCTGAGCACCCCGCTCACCACCGGCGCCGGCACCGACGCCGCCGCCGTCGAGGCAGACACTGGAGGCGCACCGCGTGCTCCTCCTCAAGCGGACCGAGGAGCTGGCTGCTGCTAAGCGCCGGTGGGACATCACCCGGCGCGAGTACAACCGCGCCCACGGCCTCACCCCGGGCGGCGACAACCCCGGCCGAGCCGGCGAGATCCGCCGCGAGGCCGCGACCTAGGCGCCGAGATCGACCGCGACGGCGCGGACGAGCCGGCTCCATCCATGGAGCTGCCCATCTACAACACCCCCGACAAGAACATGCTCGCGGCCGAAGCCGCCGCAGAAGAGCTGCACCGCCTCGAGGGCGAAGAGCTACGCCGCCAGACCGCGCGGGTGGCTGATTTGGTGAAGGCTGCCAACGAGCGGTCGAAAGACCCCGTGTACGCCCGAGACCCTAGGGCTCCTCACGCTCGTGGTGCCGCAGGCAATGCCGGGGACACGGCCGAATCCGCCTCCCCGAGCACCAAGCCGGCGCAGCGACTCCCGCGCCACGCGCGCAACCCCGAGCCGGCCAAGCCACCAACCGGGCGGCGGCGGCAGCCGCAGCCGGCCCCCACCAAGCAGGAACCAGGAGCAAGACTCCGAGCCTCGACGCCCACATCGGCCGGCTCCGGAAGCCGGCGGCGCTCGCCGGCCGGCCCACTCCCCGGCTGGGCCCGCGCATCGAGCCTGCCGACGCCAGAGATCGCCTCGACCGGCTGATCGAATCCCGCATCGCGGAAGAGGAGGCGCCGACTTGCCCCAAGTGCTTCGGGCCCCGCATCGCCAACGAGCCCGTGCTCGACGGCTTCCAGCTCCCCGCGACACGCCCAAGTACGACGGCACCGCCAAGCCGGAGGACTGGCTGCTGGACTACTCCACCGCAGTCGGCATCTCTCGGGGCAACAAGCGCTGGGCTGTGCGCTACTCCCCCCTCATGCTGCTCGGCTCCGCCCGCACGTGGCTCAACAACCTGCCGGCCCGGCAGCATAAACGGCTGGCTGGACTTCGAGGCCGCCTTCATCAGCAACTTCACCGGCACCTATCGCCGGCCGGGTCGCCCTCAACAGCTTGAGATGTGCAAGCAGGGCCCGGACGAGACGGATCGCGCGTACCTGACGCGCCGGTGCGAGATGCGCAACTCTTGCGAGGGCGTGCACGAGATGCAAGCCATCAGCTTCTTCATGGGAGGCTGCCGGCCCAACACCATGCTGTGGCACAAGCTACGCCGCAGCGAGCCCAAGACGATGGCCGCCTTGATGGCCATCGCCGACAAGTACGCGCTGGCTGAGGAAGCCGGCAAGGCGCCGGCTGACGTTTCGCCGGCCCCAACAAGACGGGACAACAACAAGCCGGCTGAGCACAAGCCGGCCGAGGGCGGCTCGCATGGAAGCCGGCGGGACAACTACCGCGGCAAGCGTCACAGCGACCAGCCGGACCGCCGGTACGGTTCCGCCCATGTGGCGGCCGTGTCGGACAACGCGGCGGGCGGCAGCCGCCGCCGAAGCAAACAGACCGGCAATGGAAGCCGAAGTACACCTTCGAGCAGATGCTCGACTCGCCGTGCAAGTACCACAGCGGCAAGAACCCCTCCAACCACACCACCCGCGACTGCCACTTCATGAAGCGGCTGACAAGCGGCGAACCCCTTCCCCCTCCACCCCCGCCTCCTCCAGCCGGCGGGCCGGGTGGTCAAGGCGGCGCAGAACGCCAACCTCGAGCACCACGAGGCTAACCAAGTGCACCATGGCCGATATCCGGCCGAAGATGCTACCTACATCATCTTCACCTCCGAGCCCGAGGACAAGACGAGCCGGCGAGCCGCTCCTCGAGGTCAACGCGGTCATACCGCCGGTCCCCCGCACCTAAACCGGTCAGAGCAGGCCATCACATTTGATCGCCGCGACACACCGGCTGTCCTGCCGAAGCCGGGCAGCTACGCCATGGTCCTCGACCCCACCATCGGCACGACTCGGCGCAGCGTGCGATTTTCGCGCGTCCTCATCGACGGCGGCAGCAGCATCAACATCCTCTACCGCGACACCGCCCCGCAAGCTGGGCATCCAGGAGGCCGAGTTGCGCCCCACCCCCACCGTCTTCCATGGCATCGTGCCGGGCCACTGCTGCCAGCCGATCGGCCGGATCACGCTGGAGGTGATGTTCGGGAAGCCGGACCACTTCCGCACCGAGAGAATCGAGTTCGAGGTGGTGGACCTCGTGAGTCCCTACCACGCACTCCCGGGCAGGCCGGCCCCGACCAAGTTCATGGCGGTGCCCCACTATGGGTACCTGAAGATGAAGCTGCCCGGCCCAAAGGGGGTCATCACCATAGCCGGCGACTATCGCCGCTCCATGGACTGCGCCACGCGAGCTCCAAGATGGCCCGGACGCTGGTCATCGCCACCGAGAAGCAGCTCATCCACGACGCCGTTGCCCTCGCCAAAGCCGCGCAGACGGACATGCCGGCTGGCGGCAACCCGGCTGGGACGACTCACTTCCAGCCGGCCGACAGCACCAAGAAGATCCTGCTGGACCCGGCACAGCCGGACAAGTACGTCACCATTGGTGCCGGCTTGAGCAAGAAATAGGAAAGCGAGCTCACCAGCTTCCTCCGTGAGAATCGGGACATCTTTGCATGGACTCCAAGGGACATGCCGGGTGTGCCGAGGGAGTTGGCTGAGCACCACCTCCACGTCCGGCCTGACGCCAAGCCGGTGAAGCAGCCTCTCAGGCACTTCGCCGAAGAACGAAGGAAGGCCATCGGTGAAGAAATCGCCCGGCTCCTAGCTGCCGGCTTCATCATGGAAGTACTGCACCCGGACTGGTTAGCAAACCCGGTCCTGGTCTTGAAGAAGAACGGCTCCCGGCGCATGTGTATCGACTACACCAGCCTGAACAAGGCGTGCCCGAAGGACCCCTTCCCCTGCCGCGCATAGATCAAGTCATAGACTCGATCTGCCGGCTGTGAACTCGTTGTCTTTTCTAGATGCCTATTCGGGCTACCACCGGATTCCTTTGAATCCGGATGATCAAATAAAGACTTCGTTCATTACCCCGTACGGGGCTTACTGCTACACGACTATGCCGTTCGGCTTGAAAAATGCAGGCGCCACCTACCAAAGGTGCATGCAAAAGTGTTTGCAGGATCAAATCGGCAGAAATGTTCACGCATACGTGGATGATGTCGTTGTAAAAACCAAGGAGATGCCTACCCTCCTTGATGACCTGAGAGAAACCTTCACCAATCTGCGAAGATTCCGGATGAAGCTCAACCCGGCCAAGTGCACTTTCGGCGTGCCGGCCGGCCAACTCTGGGCTACCTCGTCTCTCGGCGAGGAATCGAAGCCAACCCAGAGAAGATCGGTGCCATTGAGAAGATGGAGCTGCCGCAGGTGCCTCAAGGACGTCCGAAGTTCGCCGGCTGTCCGGCTTCCTTGAGCCGCTTCGTCGACCGGCTGGGGAGAAGGCACCGCCCCTATATCAGTTGATGAGGAAGGCGGACAAGTTCGTCTGGTCACCGCAGGCGGATGAAGCCTTCCGTGACTTAAAGCGCGTGCTCTCAACCGCGCCAATCCTTGCAACGCCGGGTTCAATGGAGCCGATGCTGTTGTACATCGCAGCCACCAACCGAGTGGTTAGCGTTGTCCCGGTGGTGGAGCGCAAAGAAGCCGAGAACAGAGCAGCGCTGGTCCAGCGCCCGGTGTACTACCTCGGCGAAGTGCTCTCCCGGCCGAAGCAAAACTACCCCCACTACCGTAAAGTCACCTACGGTGTCTACATGGCAGCCAAGAAGCTCAAGCATTACTTCCAAGAACATCCTATCCGGGTGGTTGCCACAGCGCCTCGGCGGAAATCATCGGCAGCAAGGATGCCAACGGCCGAGTTGCCAAGTGGGCCACGGAGCTAGCCGCCCACACCATCCTCTACGAGCCACGCACAGCCATCAAGTCGCGGATCCTCGCGGACTTCTTCGTCGACCGGGCTGAGATGCGATACTCGCCGCCTGTGCCGGATTCCACACATTGGAAGATGCACTTCGACGGCTCAAAGATGCGCAACGGCACTGGGAGCCGGCATCGTCATCACCTCTCCCAAGGGAGATCGGCTGGACTACGTCCCGCAGATCCACTTCGCCGCATCCAACAATGTGGCGGAGTATGAAGCGCTCATACATGGGCTGAAGCCGGCCAAGGAGATTGGCGTGCGTCGCATACTTTGCTTCGGCGACTCCGACTTGGTTATACAGCAAGCATCCGGCGACTGGGACGCGAAGGACGCTAACATGGCCTCATACCGCTTCCATGTCCAGCAGCTATCCGGCTTCTTCGACGGCTGCGAATTCCACCATGTGCCACGAGCAAACAACGAGGCGGCTGACGCCTTGTCCAAGATTGGCTCAACCCGGCAAGCCATTCCGCCGGGCATCGCCTTGGCGGTTATCAAGAAGCCGTCCATCATACCGTCACCGGATTCGGATTCAATATTCGTGCCGGCTGACCCGGGGCTGCTCAGCCGAACCCGGGGCTTCATCGCCCAAGTCGGGGGCTAACAAGCCGAACCCGCCGGCTACCACGCCGAACCCGGGGACTTCTCGGTCCAACCCGGGGGCTTCATCGCCACACTCGGGGGCTAGCAAGCCGAACCCGCCGGCTAGCAAGCCGAACCCGGCGACCATGCAGTCGAAGCCGGAAGCTCCCACGCGGGAGACCCTGTTGGTCAGCGTATTCGAGATAAGATGCGTACCTTCATGGGCACAAGAATTCCTCTCCTACCTCACCGACGGCGTGCTGCCTGATGACAGAGTCCAGGCGAGGCAGATTGAGAGAAGGGCCAAGGCCTATACAATCATCAACCACGAGCTGTACAAACGCAGCGTAAGTGGGGTGTTCCGGCGGTGCGTCGAGCCGGCTGAAGGGATTGAACTCCTAAGGGAAATCCATCAGGGTGAGTGCGGCCATCACGCCTCCTCCCGAGCCATAGTGGCCAAAGCCTTCCGGCACGGTTTTTACTGGCCGATCGCGCTCAGAGACGCAGAAGAACCGGTGAAGAAGTGTAACGGCTGCCAACGCTTCGCCAAGCAAAGGAACACGCCGGCTTCCGCCTTGAAGACCATCCCCATTACCCGGCCATTTGCCGTATGGGGCTTGGATATGGTGGGCCCATTCAAAACAGCCCGAGGCGGCATGACTCATCTCTTGGTGATGATTGACAAGTTCACTAAGTGGATCGAGGCCAAGCCAATCAAGAAGCTGGACGGCTCCACAGCCGTCACATTCCTCAAGGAAATAATCGTGAGATATGGCTACCCGCATAGCATCATCACCGACAATGGCAGCAACTTCGCCGAAGGCATCTTCAAACGCTACTGCGGAGAGATGGGGATCCGGATGGACCTATCGTCCGTGGCGCACCCGGAAACCAACGGCCAAGTGGAGAAGGCTAACGGCCTGATCCTAGCCGGCATCCGGCCCCGGCTGGTGGAGCCGCTTGAGCGCTCAGCCGGCTGCTGGATTGAAGAGCTGCCCAGTGTGCTATGGAGCCTGCGCACAACGCCAAACCGCTCAGTCGGGTTCACACAATTCTTCCTCGTATACGGGGCCGAAGCCCTCCTGCCGACTGATATCGAGCACGACGCGCCAAGAATCAAGCTCTACACAGAAGCTGAAGCCAAAGAAGCTCGCGAAGATGGAGTCGACCTGGTTGAAGAGGTCCGGCTGATGGCCGAGTCCAGGTCAACCGTATATCAGCAAAGCCTCCGTCGCTACCACAGCCGGAAGGTCAAGACCTTAGTATTCCGAGAAGGAGACCTAGTGCTCCGGCTGATCCAACGGACAGCCGGACAGCATAAACTAGCATCCCCATGGGAGGGTCCCTTCATCGTGAGCAAGGCAGTAGGCAATGATTCCTACTATCTCATAGATTCCCAAGAGGCTAAGAAAAGCAAGCCGGACAAGGCTGACGAGGAGACTAAACGTCCCTGGAATGTCAGGTTACTCCGCCCATTTTACACATGAGAGCAGGAATGTATGTATCCCTTGTATCCCTTTTGTGAGTTATGAAAAAAGCTTGCGCCAAGAGCGCCGTCTCCGACAAGTTTTTCGCGTACTTTACCTTGTTTCGCCAATTGGCTTGAACCCTCTCACGAGGTCGGCTCAGTAACGTGATTCGGTTTCCGACAGCCGGCTTCCGATCCAGCTACAGACCGCAACCCGGCTGTCCGGCTGGCGGGAGTAAGGCCTAGGGAGCCGGCACGCGAAAAACGACTAAGGGAAAGAGTAAAAGCGAGTTGACTCGCAACCTTTCATAAAAGTGTCGGATTGCCGAATTCAGCTCGTTCGACTGAAGTACTGTCGGCCTCCCTCAGCGGCCCGCTCTTGATCCGGCGACGGATCGCAAGTCGGACGTACGGCCGGCAAGAGCACAGCCAAAGAGTGGGGCGGATAGGAAAAAGCGAACAAGTCGAAAGAAAGCAAGCCGGCACACAAATGATTAACAAACACATTAAAGTGTGCCTTAATAAAAGGATAATTATATTGTCTTACATATGCACCCGGCATCCCGGGGATTTGATAAATCGTCTTGCAAAAGCATAAGATAACAGGTACAAGCTAAGCATCGGCTGGATCGGGACCGGCCGGCGGGGCGTCAGCGAGAACCGGCTGCCGGGTCATCCTCGGGCACGTCTTCCGCCTCCTCGTCCTCGGCCTCCTCCTCCTCGTCGTCAGACGGCGGATTCGGGTCCGCGATGAAGATGGCCTTGTCGACGAAGTCGGCAATGGCGCAGGCGCGGGCAAGCCGAGCAGCCTTGTTCTCCGCCGGGAGCTTGTCCTCCACGTCGGCACGCCGGTACTCCAAGCGGGTCGAGGCTAACCTCGTTATACCGGGAAAGCACGAAGGACGGTGCCATGTCGGCTCCGGCGCGCGTGGCCGACTCCTTCCAGTCCAGGAAGCGGTCGGGAGCCCTCTCCAGCCAGGAGATGAGGTTGGAGAGGTCTTGTGGCAGCGTCTCCGTTGGCCAAAGCAGCCGGATCAGCTCCTCCGCCGCCTTCCGCAGCTCCGAACCAAGCTTGGTGACCGGCTCCACGCGGGCGGCGATGGACGTCAGATAATCGTCCATGGTGAAGCAGTCGGAGCTCTGCTCCCCAGTGGCCTGCCGGCGCTCCTCCCGCGCCACTCGCCAACAGCCGCTAACGCCTGGTCCTGCGCCTCAGGGAAGGACGCTGCAAAGAAGAAAAGCATGTCAGGAGCTGTCAAAACCGAAATAAGCTGAAAAATGCAAATTTTCGGAGTCCTAAAGTAAGCCTGGCGGCAGCCGGCAAGGACCGACTGCCCCCAGCCCGAAGACGGAGATTCCGAAGTAAAAAAGAAAGACTGGCGGCAGCCGGCAAGAACCAACTGCCCCCAGCCTGAAGATGGAGATATCGAAAAAATCAAGTTTCTGCCGCCGGCCGCCAACCTAAGCCGGCAGCCGACGGCCGAAAGCCGGCAAAGGGGAGGGCATAAGACTAAAAGACTCACCCGCCAAGCCGCGGTCGAGCGCGCTAAGTTCCTCCAACCACCGCTTGGCGGTGGCCGATAGCTCGTTGGACTTGGTGGTCACCTCTTCGTGAAGCGCAAGCCGCTGCTTCTCCACCTCGTCCAGCCGCCTGCTCAGCTCCGCCAGCTTCTCCTCCCCGTCCTTCTTGAGGGCGGCAAGCTCCTTGAGGTGGTTAGCCTCACGCTGGCGCAGCCGCTTCAGCTCCCCGTCAGCCACCTTCAGCTTGGCGGCAGCAGCCCGGTTCGCCTCCTCGCTCGTGACGCATTGAGCGCGGGCGACTCGGAGGTCCGACTCCAGCTGTGGGATCCGGGCGGCCTCAGCTGCAAGCCGGCAAAAGTGAAGCCGTCAGCAAAAGAAAAGAAACTCAACAGAAAAAGCAAGTCAAAGGAAAGAAGGCCTCACCCTTTACAGCCTCCAGTTCGCGAGCCAAGCCGGCTCGCTCGATCTTGGCCTTGTGGTAGCTGGTCACCACCTGGTTGTACAGGAAGGTGCGCCGCTCCTCAACCGTCTGAAAAATCAGTTGCTTAGACGAAACCCGGACCGGCTTCAAGCAGTCGGCCCACGTCTCGGAGGGCTACCAGGATAACAATAAAATTGCAAAAGAAAAGAAAACATACCTTCTCGGCATCCTCCAGCGTCGCCAGCTGGGCAAGGGTCTCAGCGGCCTTGGTCTTGAGGCTGGCGCGGTAGCCGGAGAAAAGCATCTTCATGGGCGCCTTGCCAGGCTGCCCCTCCCGGCTGATAATCTCGCAGGAGTTCGCCTGATGCCATGCCTTCTCCATAGTCCCGGCCGAGCCGAAGCTGGAGTCGGAGGCGGACGGCACAGCCACCAGCCGGGCGCCCTTCGCCACATGAAGGCCTTCAGCCGGGCCCGCTGGACCCTCTGTCCTCACCAGCGCCCGGGAGTCGGCGTCCTTCGAGCGCGCTGGCTCCTCCCTCGCCGGCTCCTTCCCGGTCGGCTCCCTCCTCGTCGGCTCCGAAGACGGAGGAGGCGCGGTTGAAGCAGTCGGCCCGGTAGGAGCCGTCCCTTCCGGGGCGCGCTCCAGCACCACGACGTTGGGCGCGGGCCCGCCGACTCCGGTCGCAGGCGGCGCAGCCCCGCCAGCGCCAGCTCCAGCTCCGGCCGTGCGCTCCACAAACGGGGCACGGCGCGGGAACATGTCGTCTAAGGTCGGCCGGCGCGCCGGCTGACCCTGGTCTCCACCGCCTGGCGCCTTAGAAGGCGCGGCTGAAGAAGACGCCCCCGCAGAAGGCGGCGTGCCCGCAGGCGGCACGTTGGCAGCCGGCGGCGTGCGCGCGCGCGCCGAAGGCTGCGGGGTCGGCTCCCTCCTTTGCCGCGGAAGCGGCGACGCGACGGGAGGAGCTTGCCTAGAAGCCGCCTCCCCGGGTGAATTTGATCGCAGCCCTAGCCAAACAAGCAAGAAAAGATAAGTACGAAGAGGAAAGAAAAGGAATCAAACAACGAGAGAAAAGGAACTCACCCGGCTTTCTCTGGGACCTTCTTGGGCGCCAGCCGGCGCTGCTTCTTGACTCTCGCCTCCGTGGCAGCCGTAGACCCGCTGCCGGCCCGCTTCTTCCCCTTCGGCTTGGAAGTCGCCGTGCCCGCAGGCGGCACCGCGCGCAGAGGCACCGCTGGGATGGGCCCCGTGCCGGATTCGGCCGGCTCCGCCTGCGGCTGCTCCTGCTCCTGCTCGTGCTCAGGCGAGGGCGGCGGGTTGTGTTCCCCCTGGCCGCCCTGATCCTGCACCTCCGGCAGATCGTCGTCGCCGGCTTGGTCGCCGGCTGGGTCAGCCGGGTCGACGTGGTCCGGCGTCCAGACCTTCGTCGCCCAGTCGCCATCCTCGATGCCTTGGCGGGTGAAAAGCTGAAAGCAACAAGATAAATATCAAGTCGGCCACGCAGCCGCAAGCCGGAAGACGGCAAAAACGTTAAACTTACTAGTTCAGGCGGATGCTTCCGGTCGTAGGGCGGCAGCCCCCAATCCCAGCTGTCGGGCATGTTGGCCTTGGTGATGTTGTTCACCCGGTGAGCCACCTGCAGCTGGGAAAGCTCCGCCTTCGATGTCCGGGTCGGGTCGAGCCGGCCGGACATGTGGCCAATCTTGTGGACGCGCCACTGGAGCGGTATCACCCGGCGCGAGACGTAGGTGCAGAGGAGGTCCTCGGCACTCAGCCGGCCCTCCGTGACGCACTCACCCGGGAAGTCCCACGGGAGGTTCACCTCCGCGTCCGGGTCCGAGGACTTGGCGTTGCAGCCCCGATTGATCCGGCCGGTCGGCGGAGCCGGGTTGTATTCCGGCAGGTTGAGCCGGTCGAAGGCCGGGCTCGCATTCCGCACATAGAAAAAGACATCTGCCAATTCTTTACGGAATCGACGGTCGGAATCTTCGGGAAGTGCGTACCCGTGCGGGGATAGATGGAGGCGGCGCCGCAGATCCTCAGGCGGCCGTCGGTCGTTTGCGCCTTGAGGTAGAAGAGCCGGCTCCAAAACTCCACATCCGGCCACAAGCCGGCGTAGCCTTCCATGAAGGCCACGTAGCAGCTGAGGAGGATCATGGCGTTGGCCGGCAAGTGGTGCGGCTGCAGGCCGAAATGGTCGAGGAAGCGGCGGAAGAAGTTGGAAGCCGGCAGGCCCAACCCGCGGTCGAGGTGCGCGCCGAAAACGACGCGCTCGCCGGGCTCCGGCTTGGGCTCCATCTCCGCGCCCGGCGCCCTCGTAATCACCCCTGCCGGGATGCGGCGGAGGCGCACCAGCCGGGCGATGTCGTCCTCCCGCATGTAAGATCCTTTCCAAGAGCCGCTCGGCTGGGCCATCGAAGACGAGGAAGAAGAAGAGGTCCAAGAGAGACGGAAGGGCGAAGAAGAACCGCTCCTCGCCGGAGGAGATCGCGGCGGAGAAGGGCGCGCCGTCGATGCGCGCGGCCCCGTGGCGCCGGGCTGACAGGCTTGCGGCGACGGCACGGCGGAGGATCGTCGGGGCAGCTGCTCGCCGATGTTCGCCAGGGGAGCGGAAGAAGAAATCGCACCGGAGCAGTGAAGAGCTCGAGCGGAGAGAGGTTGCGAGGCAGGAGCGCGAGGAGGAAGAAATGGCCAAGTACCGCCTCGATGCCTCCCCCGCGGCTTTTAAAGCCCTCGGGCGCGGGCGGTTGGCCTCCAAGTGGCCGACGTGGGCCACGTCTCCGGATTTACTGCGCCGTAACTCCTCCACGACCCACTGCCGTTACCAGAAACCGCCACACCACGTCGCCCACAACCGCACCGGATCCGGAGGGACATTGATGTGACCAGACGAACCGACCGCCAGGCCAGGCGTCAGACCAGTCAAGTCGGGCGCAGGACCCGAGGCGGCGGAGACTCCGGCGCGCAGCAAGCCGAAGCCGGACAAAAGTCCCACTCGAACCAAAGTTCATCAGCAAGGCGGAGGCGCCATCAAGTCTTGCGAGAAAGCAAAGAACTATACAAGTGTAAAAAGCGGCCGGCTGGGAGCAGCCGGCAGGGAATGAGCCGGATGAGGGCGCGGCCGGGCCGAAAGGAAATCCTCGGTCGGCCCCTCCGAGGTGCCGTCAAATATATTCAGAAGCCGGGAAAACCTGCCTAGGTCCTTCCGAACGCAGGACCTTGCCGGCTTCGGGGGCTAATGTCGGGGGAAGACCCCGGGTAGGGCAATGGACGCGGAGCAGCCGGCTGGCCACGCGGCCGGCTCGCGGCAAAGGCCGGGCGGAGAGCAGCCGGCCGGCGCCGTGGCCGGCTGGTCCGGAAGCCGGCTGGCTCCGAGTCCTAGTCGGCCCGGCTACGGCCGCCAATGCTCGTAGCTGAGCCGGCTTCTACAAGCCATATCCGGCCGGGGGTCCGTACCTCGGACCGACTCGAGGGCTGGCGAGTCTTGCACTAGAAGGAACCGGGTTGGTGATCCGGGTTCCCAAAGTCCACGCTGACTTCATCTTCCGTAAAGCGCGGGGCACTGTGGAGCAATAGTGCCACACGCCGGACAGGCCATCATGGCCTACGACGCGCCGTACGGACTACAGTGGGCGACGGCGACAGAGACGCTTCCTCTCCATACCGCTGACCGTGGCGGCCGGATGGGACAGAGCCATGACGCCTCAACGGCTCCCGACGTCACCGCCTCGGGAAGGAGCGGAAGCCGGCCGGCCAAGCCGGCCAGTAGACTATAGGGTCTTATATGTAACGTGCCGGTGCCTATATAAGCCGCACTACCCCTCTCGTGCAGGGGACGATCGATCACTTATTGCTTTCACCTACCTACAGCGCTGCCCTGTGAGAGAGACCATCGTCTCCCTTAGCCTCTCAGGGCCAGCCGGACACAACTCTAGGAGCACCATTGTACTGTGTGATTACCATATACACTCATAGCAGGAGTAGAGGTTTTACCTCCACCGGAGGGCCTCGAACCTGGGTACGTCGCCGTGTCGCTCGTGCCCAAACCCGCTTCCGGATACCGCCGTGAGATCTCTCGGGAGCCCCTTCGATTAGCCACCCTATGGCATATGCGCGTGACGATACCACGACGAGAGAGCCACCCGGGAAGAGGGTTCCTGCGAAGGTGATGTGGTATGCTCCCATAATACCACGGTTGAAACGTTTGTTCGGAAACAAAGAGCATGCCAAGTTGTTGCGATGGCACATGGAAGAACGTAAGAAAGACGCGATGTTGAGGCACCCCGCCGATGGTCGGCGGTGGAGAAACATCGGGAGAGAGTTCCCGGATTTTGCCGGTGAGGCAAGGAACTTATACTTTGGTCTAAGTACGGATGGCATGAATCCTTTTGGGTAGCGAGCTGCAGTCACAGCACCTGGCTCGTGACTCTATGTATCTACAACCTTCCTCCTTGGTTGTGCATGAAGCGGAAGTTCATTATGATGCCAGTGCTTATCCAAGGCCCAAAGCAACCGGGCAACGACATTGATGTGTACCTAAGGCCATTAGTCGATGAACTTTTGGAGTTGTCGGCCAAACCAGGTGTACGTGTGTGGGATGAGCACACCGAGCAAAAATTTGACCTACGAGCGTTGCTATTCGTAACCATCAATGATTGGCCTGCTCTTAGTAACATTTCAGGACAGACGAACAAATGATACAATGCATGCACACACTGTTTAGATGAGACTGAAAGTAAATATTTGGGAAAAAGCGAGAAAAGTTGTGTACCCGTTCAATCGTCATTTCCTTCCGCGCAAGCATCCCTTAAGGAAAAAAGGCAAGCATTTCGATGGCGAGGCTGACCTCTGTCCGGCTTGTCCCCCGTAGTGGTGCTGATATATTTGACATGGTCAAGGATTTAAATGTTATCTTTGGAAAGGGTCCGGGCCGTCGACCTGTTCCGAAAGACGATGACGGACACGCGCCCATGTGGAAGAAGAAATCTATTTTTTGGGAGCTAGAATATTGGAAAGTCCTGGAAGTCCGCTCCGCAATCGACGTGATGCACCTGACCAAGAATCTTTGTGTGAATATTCTAGGTTTTACGGGCGTGTATGGAAAGACAAAAGATACACCAGAAGCACGGGAGGACCAGGAAAGTCATAAAGGACGAAACGACAATCATCTAGGGCAGTTTGTAGGGCCTGCCAGCTACGCTCTTACCAAACAAGAGAAGGAGATCTTGTTTGAAGCCCTATTCAGTATCAAGGTTCCATCTGGTTTCTCGTCGAATATAAAGGGGATAGTAAATATGAAGGAGAAAAAAATTCCAGAACCTGAAGTCCCATGACTGTCACGTGCTTATGACACAATTGCTTCCGGTTGCATTGAGGGGACTTCTACCGAGAAAATGTTCGACTAGCCATTGTGAAGATATGTGCATTCCTCAACGCAATTTCTCGGAAGGTAATGGATCCAGAAACTTTGTCGGGATTACGGGAAGATGTGGTCGAATATCTTGTCGGCTTCGAGTTGTTGTTCCCACCATCCTTCTTCAATATTATGACGCACCTCCTCGTTCACCTAGTTGAAGAGATTAGAATTCTCGGTCCTGTATTTCTACACAATATGTTCCCCTTCGAGAGGTTCATGGGAGTCTTAAAGAAATATGTTCATAACCGAGCTAGGCCGGAAGGAAGTATGTCAAAGGGCTACGGAACTGAGGAGGTCACTGAGCCTCCACCCGGGATGAAACTTTCGCGCGCCACTTCGTTCCCGCCTATTTTCTTCCCGCATTCCCGCCATTTTTCCACTATATATATGTAGGCTTGGACTCATATCTGCAAACCTCATCACTCTCTCCCATGGCTTCCATCGTATGTCTAACACCCCGGGAGGCGGAGGCGCTTTGCGCCTCGAACTACCCCTGCCCGCCGAGGGTCTACTCGTCGTCGGAGGTTGTCTCCGTCCAAATGTCATCCCACCGAGGGTCGTTTTCGGTCCAAGTTGTATTCGGGTTCTCGAGCTCGAAGGCGGCGACGGACCGACGGTGCCGCCTGTCGGACCTGCGTTGTGCCCTAAGGTTAGCAAAGAACGCGTCGGTGTTGTCGACATCGTTGGGGAAGCTGCGCCCTCCACCGGCGCATCAACCGCTCGTCGCGCTCGGCGATGGCGATCCTGCGCTGCACCTGGCGGTGCCGGCGTCGGTCCTCGTCGTCGACGAGGCACGGCGGTGGCGTGAGGAACTCCGCCTCCTCTAGCGATTCAACATCCGGGAAGTTCATGTCGCGCCCTGCCGCCGAAAGCGCCACGCCGCCGCGTCGTAAGCGGGCGCCGCCAGCTCCGGTGTGTTGTACGTGCCGAGGGTGAGGCGGAAGCCACCGGCGCGTATCTCGGCAGTGAACCTACCGCTCGGACGCACTCGGACGCCACGGAAACCGGACGCCCCTCGACGACGTGGAGGCATCCTGGAGATGAATGAGCGGAGGAGGCGGTGGCGACGTGTGGTTGCACCCGCACTCGTCGCTCTATATAGCGCACGCGGGGCATGGCACGTGTAAGCCACGGCATCGGCGGGGCGAGGCACGTGGAAGCGGTGGCTACACGTCGCACGACGGCGTCGACGGGGCGAGGCACGTGGAAGCGGTGGCTACACGTCGCACGACGGCGTCGGCGGGGCGAGGCACGTGGAAGCGGTGGCTACACGTCGCACGATGGCGTCGACGGGGCGAGGCACGTGGAAGCGGTGGCGACACGTCGCACGATGACGCCGACGTGACGCGACACGTGTGGCACGGCGGCGGTGCACAGGGGTGAAACATACACGACTATCAATGTTTCATATGATGCGAGATGCAAATAGGTATATGGATGTCATATTCATGTTCATTAGCTTTTTCTGACCAATATTCATATATAAAACATTTGTATTTGAGTTACCCTTCAAAAGTTATTGAAATAATAGTTTTATTAATTTAAAATAGAAAAAAGAAAAGGGGTGAAGGGGTGAAAATGAGTTGATCCGTGGCACAGCCCATCCAACGGATCAGCTGATCCGTGGCACAGCCAGAGCCGTTGGATGGGCTATTCCACGGATCAGCCCAAAGGCCTTTTGTCGCGGGTGGTGGCACGACCCGCGACAAAAGGGGGGTCTTTTGTCGCGGGTCGTGCCACCACCCGCGACAAAAGGGGGTGGGTATAAAAGGCTGGTCGTCGCGGGTGGAGCCGCCACCCGCGACTCTGGAGGCCAACCCTAACACAAAATAGCGCCGCCAGGCTGCCGAATTTCGCCGCCGCCGTCTTCCTCGCCTCCGGCCGCCGCCCTCTGCGCCGCCCCCGCCTCTGCCCCTCGGGCCGCCGCCGCGCTCCTCTGCCTCTCCGCCGCCGCGCTCCTCTGCCGCCGCCGTCTTCCTCGCCTCGGGCCGCTGCCGTCTGCCGCGCCTCGACAACGTCTACGCGCCGCCGCGCCTCGGGCCACCGCCTCGCCCAAGGTAGCACCCTGCAGGCACCGTACGGCCGCCGCCGATGGAGCTTTTTTTTTAGTTTTTTAATTTCTGTAATTGTTTTACTTTTTTAATTTTTGTAATTGTTTTAGTTTTTTAGTTTCTGTAATTGTTTTAGTTTTTAGGTTTAGTTAGTTAATTAGTTAATGTATTTAGTAGTTAGTTTTTAGGTTTAGTTAGTTAATTATTTAATGTTTTAGTTGTTTTAGTTTTTATGTAATTAGTAGTTAGTTTAATAGTTAATTTGTTAGTTACTTTTTTAGTTTTTTAGTATATCTATTTAGTTAGTTATTTAGTGTATTTAGTTATAGTACATAGCCCTAGCGGACGACTCCCTCTCGCGAACACCCCCGATGCCGACACCGGCCCTCTCCTCTCCCTCTCGCGCAATCGCCCTCGTCCCGTGCTCCCTCTCCCTCTCCCTCTCGCGATCACTCGACGCCGCAACTCCCCTCTCTCTCCCTCTCCTCTACCTCTCGCGAACACCCGAGCCTCTGGCAAACACGCGTCGCCGACACCCTCTCCCTCTCGCAAACACGCGTCGCCAAGACCGAGCCTCTCGCAAACACGCGTCGCCGACACCGAGCCTCTCGCAAACACGCGTCGCCGACACCCTCTCCCTCTCGCAAACACGCGTCGCCGACACCATCTCCCTCTCGCAAACACGCGTCGCCATTAGGGTTAGGGTTTGGTTAGGGTTAGACCATGTACTTATCGATTTAATTTTTTGCAGAAACAATGGATCCATTCGAAATCCGTCGTGACTTGGAACAGGAAGACTTTTTCGAGAACATAATCCGCGATGATCCAGAAGCCGACGGCTTCGGAGCTGGAGAAGACCGCTGCTCCGGTGATAAAGAAGCCGATGGCTCCGGAGCTGGAGAAGACCGCGGCTCCGGTGATGGAGAAGCCGGCGGCTCCGGTGATGGAGAAGCCGACGGCTCCGGTAATGATGAGGTATACCATCAGTTGAGGCATTAATGGAATTCTATATGCACATATCTATATAAATTAACTGATTTTTATTCTCTTAGGCCTCCGAAGATAAGTTGGAGAAACGAGGCCCGGCAAAGAGACTGGGCAAAAAAGACCACTTCAACATTGAAGCTATATCACCGGAAGGCCAACCCGTGGCACCCGCGAGTGTCAGAGTGACATTTAAGAATCAGTGCGGAGTTGTGGTTAGAGATCATATCCCGATCACTGTTAGAGAATGGAACAAGACCAAGAATGTGTCCGAAGATCAGGTTGCCGATAGGTACAAGAACACACTTTTTGACGACCTCATGTCACATTTCACTTTGCCAAATTTGGGATCGGACTCTGAGAATGCCAAGCGAGAGGCGCTAGTGAAGAAATGGGCTCTTAAGAAGATGGGGGAACTTTTCCAAGCATATAAGAACCGGTTATGGAAAGCTTATAAGAAAGAGAAGAAGCCTCCATTATTCGAGAACTACCTAGCGAAGCAGGAGCATAATTGGGAAAAATTTGTGAAGTACAAAGAATCAGAGGAGGCTGTGAACCTGTCCAAGAAAAACAAGAAGAATGCAAGCGAAAAGAAATATCACCATCATACGGGCGAGGGGCTACGAAGTAGCCATGCGTAAGTGGGATGCACAAGAGGCTGAGATGGAGCTGAAGGGGATCACTCCAGAACCCACGCGAGAAGGATGGGACATTAGGGCTCGAAATTGGTTCCTCACGCATGGTTGTGAGTATGACATGAAGACAGGGAACATTGTTGAAAGTGACAGCAGGGTTAGGGTACCCAGGGAAAAATGGATTGCCGTGACGACAGATATAAAGGCGGGAAAACTAAAGTTTGCTCCCGATAGAGAGAAAGACTTGCTGACACTTGTCCTCGGTAATCCTGAGAAGGGAGGACGAACAAGAGGCTTCGGCCCTAGTGTTCCGTGGTCGCTTGGGTTTCCGGCCGACGCGGAGACTTATAGAAGCCGAGCGAGAGCTAAACAACGCGAGCTGGAGGTGCAGAATGACCGGATGGCCGAGTTCCAACGCCGACTTGACCAGCAGAGCAGCGGGAGATTCAGCAGCGAGCAGTCGGGAGATAAATGAACTAAAAGGACAGCGCCAGCCAGATAATACCGCTGGCATATCTTAGCGACGAGACAACAGCGTGGCCGACTCGGAGGCCCCTCCTAAACGGATGATAGATGGCGGTCCTGGCGATCCCGTGGATGGAATGAAGGAGCAAACACCTTGTGATCTCTATGTGGTGTTCAGGAACATGTCTGTTAAGGTGGCGGTCGGCTATGTCTTACCTGCATTTGGACCTGAAGGTGAGCCGGCAACATGGCATGGAAATCAGATTCCAGCTGGCTATGCTCGTGTCGGGGTGGATTCAGTTGTACCGTGGTGGGAGACATTGGAGCTCGAAATCCCTGGAGGTGATGGGGGGCTTACACTCAGAGAGGTGCCGGGAGAAATCATTCTCTGGGAAAAGAAGAACATCAGGCCACCATCACCTCCTCCTACTGATCACATGTCGCCACCATCACCCCATGGGTACGACGTCGACCACGACATCTGTAGTCCATCTCCATCTCCAGCGCCGCCGCCTCCGCCCACTAAGACTCGGAATGCACCCAGCCGGAAGCGTTTTAAGAGTCCCGTCCGCAAGATGTCGCCCCTCCCAAAAGTACCAAAGGTTCCTCCCCCCGTCCTTACGATCGTATCGCGAGGAAAATGAGGCCATTGTTGCGAAATACAACTATGAGCATTTTCATAAGCCAAAACCTCCAGCGCGCGAGCCATACACCGAGAAGCAAATAGCATATGCTACTTCTTTTCTGAACACACCATCGCAATATGACTTACACGAGAAGAAGGATGACCATACACGCCACCTTGCGAGGGTAATTGATGACAAGGCGAATGAACAGGCTAAGAAGAACAAGGATGACAAGGCTAAGAAGAAGGATATTGCTAGCACGAGCAAATCATCGGCTAGAAGTGCAGCCGAGAAGAAGTCAAGTTCAACAAGTGCACCCCTCAAGGCCAAGCAAACGACAAAAGGCAAAAAGAGAAAGGAAGTTCCCCTCCTCGAAGATCAGCCCAAACAATCGATTCCAGCGCTCAAAGTGTTTAATGTTCCCAAGGTGTACCAGCCGGAACATGGTGATTTCGATATGGAAGAAGCTGCAAGGCTAGCGGCTGCCTGTGACGTTACCGTGGAGGAATTGATGTATGCAGCAGATGCTGCACTACCCACTGCTGATATAGCTCCTAAATTTGTCTACGGGGCCGACTTGGTCAGCACAGAGCAGCTGCATAAACTACCAACACATATGCGGAATTTGCATCAGTGGTACCTTGATGCATGCAAGGAGAACATAATGTACATCGTGGCGACTATACCATGGGAATATTACTACCGAAAGGAGGAGATCCATATTGAGATGAATGAACTTCGGCAGTTATTCAATTTAGAAGCCCTCGACAAATCTCTCATGAGTTGCTATTGCTTGTAAGTTGTTAACTAAATATAAGTTCATTTTCATTCAGTTCATGTTCGTTTTCATTGCATATACTCATTATATCTTATGTGTTCTCTATTATGCGACTCGAAGATCGAGTGAATGCAAAAGTAATAATATTATCAATATTGGGTTTGTTGACCCAGATAAAATACATGTTCAAACGGTAAAGCATAATGCCCAAGAAACGGGGGGAAACCTACTAAGGTTTTTGGGGGAGCAATATTTCTGTGATTCAATATTGTTTCCTTACACCTACGAGTGAGAGTTTTAATGATCTTTTATGCACATTCAATTTTTCTTACTCTATGTTAAGTGTAATTCCTGACGTATATACATAACATGTGCAGCTTCCACTAGATTCTACTAGACATTCAACCTGATAAGGGAATAGTTGAAGTAAGAGACCCACTGAGTAGAGGCGTGGCTGGGTTCCACGACTTGCAGAAGTTGCTCCAAGTGTAATTTCCTTCATCGCCGCGCTATATCTTTCGTGAGATATCAATTAATTATCCACTCATTCAATCATTCTTTTGCCTGGCAAGGCTTGGACCGCTTTCAAGAGACATCGTAAGGACGGTACCTGGGAAGAGAAGCTAACATTTACTCATGTACCGTGCCCTCAGCAGCCACAAGGGACGAATCTATGTGGATACTACGTTTGCGAGTCCATTCGCATGTTAACCACTAAGAAGCAGAACAAAAATAAATTCAACGTAAGCAATAACACTCACAAACTTTATTTATTATCGTCAATATTTCGTTATCAAGATTGATATAGTCATACTCATCTCATTTTCGTATATAGGTCGACTACATGCGGGACAGACTCCAACCAAAGGAACACCTACTAGGAATTGCGGAGGAACTGGCGGGACTTTTGGTTAGAGAAGTACTAAACAACAAAGGCTTGTTTAGTCCAAATAGATGCTCTACCTCCAAATAGACGGTCGTTAGTACCGCTTGTCGATCGTGAGCTAAATGTATATATATATGTAAGGGGAATCTACATGTAAGGGGAATCGACTTTTGCTTCCAACATTTGTTTGATCGATCTATATATATATATATAATGAATGAACGTGTATCACTTCTAGTAGCGTACAAATATATCCAACTTTTATTTTCGAATGGCGGGGGGTGGCGGGGGGGGGGGGGGGCTGCACCTCTCAAACCCTAAAGCAGCAGCGTTGTGCGCTTGCCCCGTAGAGGGCCTTTTGTCGGGGGTGGTAATACCGCCCGCGACAAAAGGGCCTGTCCCCTGCGCGACCCGCGGCTGCCAGGTGGTGGACCTTATGTCGCGGGTTGTAAGAGACCCGCGACAAAAGGGGGACCTTTTGTCGCGCCTCCCTTGTCGCGGCTGTCCGCCCGCGACAAAAGGGTCGTACGACCCGCGACATTAGGCCTGTTTTCCACTAGTGCAAGTGTGGTCTACCCCGTCCTCTCTTGACATTATCAGCACGCTTTAGCCGTCCACTATGCACTGGAGCTTCTGGAGGCCTGCGTTGAATATGCCCAAACCATCTTAGACGATGTTGGACAAGCTTCTTGATACGTCTCAAACATATCTATAATTTCTTATGTTCCATGCTAGTTTTATGAAAATACTCACATGTTTTATACACACATTACATCATTATTATGCATTTTCCGGCACTAACCTATTAACAAGGTGCCGAAGCGCCAGTTCCTGTTTTGTGCTGTTTTTGGTTTCAGAAATCCTACACAGGAAATATTCTCGGAATTGGACGAAACGAACGGCCAGGGTCTTATTTTTCCACGGAGCTTCCAGAAGACCGAAGAGGATACGATGTGGGGCCACGAGGCGCCCTAACCATAGGGCGGCACAGCCAAGGAGGGGCCCGCGCCGGCCTATGGTGTGGGGCCCCCGTGCCTCCTCCGACTCTGCCCTTGCGCCTACTTAAACTCTCCATCGCGAAAACCCTATTACCGAGAGCCACGATACGGAAAAAGTTCTAGAGACGCCGCCGCCGCCAATCCCATCTCGGGGGATTCAGGAGATCGCCTCCGGCACCCTGCCGGAGAGGGGAATCATCACCCGAAGGACTCTACATCACCATGATCGCCTCCGGACTGATGTGTGAGTAGTTCATCCTTGGACTATGGGTCCATAGCAGTAGCTAGATGGTTGTCTTCTTCTCTTGTGCTATCATGTTTAGATCTTGTGAGTTTCCTATCATGATCAAGATCGTCTATTTGTAATGCTACATGTTGTGTTTGTTGGGATCCGATGAATATGGAATACTATGTCAAGTTGATTATTGATATATCATATATGTGTTGTTTAGGATCTTGCATACTCTCCGTTGCTAGTAGAGGCTCTGGCCAAGTTGATACTTGTGACTCCAAGAGGGAGTATTTATGCTCGATAGTGGGTTCATGCCTCCATTGAATGCGGGACGAGTGACGAAAGTTCTAAGGTTGTGGATGTCTTGTTGCCACTAGGGATAAAACATCAATGCTTTGTCTAAGGATATTTGTGTTGATTACATTATGCACCATACTTAACGCAATTGTCCGTTGTTTGCAACTTAATACTCTGGAAGGGGTGCGGATGCTAACCCGAAGGTGGACTTTTTAGGCATAGATGCATGCTTGGATAGCGGTCTATGTACTTTGTCGTAATGCCCTAAGTAAATCTCATAGTAGTCATCATGATATGTATGTGCATTGTTATGCCCTCTCTATTTGTCAATTGCCCAACTGTAATTTGTTCACCCAACATGCTATTTCTTATTGGAGAGACACCACTAGTGAACTGTGGACCCCGGTCCATTCTTTTACATCTGAAATACAATCTACTTCAATCGCTGTTCTCTGTTGTTCTTCACAAGCAAACATCATTCTCCACACCATACGTTTAATTCTTTGTTTACAGCAAGCCGGTGAGATTGACAACCTCACTGTTAAGTTGGGGCAAAGTATTTTGATTGTGTTGTGCAGGTTCCACGTTGGCGCCGGAATCCCTGGTGTTGCGTGATACGTCTCAAACGTATCTATAATTTCTTATGTTCCATGCTACTTTTATGATGATACTCACATGTTTTATACACATTATATGTCATTATTATGCATTTTCCGGCACTAACCTATTGACGAGATGCCGAAGAGCCGATTCTCTGTTTTCTGCTGTTTTTGGTTTCAGAAATCCTACAAAGGAAATATTCTCGGAATTGGACGAAATCAACGCCCAGGGGCTTATTTTTCCATGAAGCTTCCAGAAGACCGAGGGAGATACGAAGTGGGGCCACGGGGCGCCTCCACACTAGGGCGGCGCGGCCTAGGGGGGCCCGCGCGGCCCTAGCGTGTGGGGCCCCCGTGACTCCTCCGACTCCGCCCTTCCGCCTACTTAAAGCCTTCGTCGCGAATACCCCAGTACCGAGAGCCACGATACGGAAAACCTTCCAGAGATGCCGCTGCCGCCAATCCCATCTCGGGGGATTCAGGAGATCGCCTCCGGCACCCTGCCGGAGAGGGGAATCATCTCCCTGAGGTCTCTTCATCGCCATGATCGCCTCCGGATCGATGTGTGAGTAGTCCACCCCTGGACTATGGATCCGTAGCAGTAGCTAGATGGTTGTCTTCTCCTCATTGTGCTATCATGTTAGATCTTGTAGGCTGCCTATCATGATCAAGATAATCTATTTGTAATGCTACATGTTGTGTTTGTTGGGATCCGATAAATATTGAATACTATGTCAAGTTCATTATCAATCTATCATATATGTTGTTTATGTTCTTGCATGCTCTCCGTTGCTAGTAGAGGCTCTGGCCAAGTTGATACTTGTAACTCCAAGAGGGAGTATTTATGGTCGATAGTGGGTTCATGCCTCCATTGAATGCGGGACAGTGACAGAAAGTTCTAAGGTTGTGGATGTGCTTGTTGCCACTAGGGATAAAACGTCAATGCTTTGTCTAAGGATATTTGTGTTGATTACATTACGCACCATACTTAATGCAATTGTCTGTTGTTTGCAACTTAATACTGGAAGGGGTTCGGATGATAACTCTGAAGGTGGACTTTTTAGGCATAGATGCATGCTTGGATAGCGGTCTATGTACTTTGTCGTAATGCCCTGATTAAATCTCATAGTACTCATCATGATATATGTATGTGCATTGTTATGCCTTCTTTATTTGTCAATTGCCCAAGCTGTAATTTGTTCACCCAACATCTCGTTTATCTTATGAGAGAGACACCACTAGTGAACTGTGGACCCCGGTTCAATTCTTTACATCTGAAATACAATCTACTTGCAATTGTTCTTTCTTGTTCTTCGCAAACAATCATCATCATCCACACTATACATCTAATCCTTTGTTTACGGCAAGCCGGTGAGATTGACAACCTCATCGTTACGTTGGGGCAAAGTACTTTGATTGTGTTGTGCAGGTTCCACGTTGGCGCCGGAATCCCTGGTGTTGCGCCGCACTACACTCCGCCACCAACAACCTTCACGGCTTCCTTGACTCCTACTGGTTCGATTACCTTGGTTTCTTACTGAGGGAAAACTTGCTGTTGTGCGCATCACACCTTCCTCTTGGGGTTCCCAACGGGCGTGTGCTTTACGCGTATCAAGACTGTTTTCTGGCGCCGTTGCCGGGGAGATCAAGACACGCTGCAAGGGGAGTCTCCCACATCCAATCTCTTTACTTTGTTTTTGTCGTGCTTTACTTTACTTTATTTACAGCTTTGTTTGCTCTTATTTCAAGAACACAAAAAATTTGTTGCTAGTTTTACTTTATTTACTGTCTTGTTCTCCATATCGAAAACACAAAAAAATTAGTTACTTGCATTTACTTTATTTACCTTTTGTTTATTTCATCATGTTGCCTCCTAAGTTCACTCTGAAAAAATACCGGTAGGACAAGGGTCTATCATTGGGAGAGATAATATAGAAGATTTTTTCACTCATGTTAGTACAACTGAAGATTTTGAAGATAGACACTTGGTAGAACTTGCTCCTACTTATGAAATTGTTGTTGCTTCTTTAGTACACATGTTGGAAACTAAATTTGTTAATCTCAATCCTATAATTCAACATATGTTTCTTACACTCTGTGATATGGAGGAAGGAGAAAAGAAAGATTTTGTCTTAGAAACCCTTCTTAAAAAATTTGGTGGTGTAGCAAGAGAGGCTAGAAAAGTCTTTATTAAATATAAGATGCTTGGCTAATATACCAACTTTGCTAGTACCTGATACGTCTCCGACGTATCGATAATTTCTTATGTTCCATGCCATATTATTGATGATACCTACATGTTTTATGCACACTTTATGTCATATTCGTGCATTTTTACGGAACTAACCTATTAACAAGATGCCGAAGAGCCAGTTGTTGTTTTCTGCTGCGTTTGGTTTCAGAAATCCTAGTAACGAAATATTCTCGGAATTGGACGAAATCAAGTCCCAGGGTCCTATTTTTCCACGAAGCTTCCAGAAGACCGAAGAGGAGTCGAAGTGGGGCCACGAGGGGCCACCACCATAGGGTGGCGCGGCCCAGGTCTTGGCCGCGCCGACCTATGGTGTGGGCCCCTCATCAGCCCTCCGACTCCGCCCTTCCGCCTACTTAAAGCCTCCGTCGCGAAACCCCTGATGCGAAAAACCACGATACGGAAAACCTTCCAGAGACGCCGCCGCCGCCAATCCCATCTCGGGGGATTCGGAGATCTCCTCCGGCACCCTGCCGGAGAGGGGATTCATCTCCGGAGGACTCTACACCGCCATGGTCGCCTCCGGAGTGATGAGTGAGTAGTTCAGCCCTGGACTATGGGTCCATAGCAGTAGCTAGATGGTTGTCTTCTCCTCATTGTGCTTCATTGTTGGATCTTGTGAGCTGCCTAACATGATCAAGATCATCTATCTGTAATACTCTATGTTGTGTTTGTCGGGATCCGATGGATAGAGAATACCATGTTATGTTAATTATCAAGTTATTACATATGTGTTGTTTATGACCTTGCATGCTCTCCGTTACTAGTAGAGGCTCTGGCCAAGTTTTTGCTCTTAACTCCAAGAGGGAGTATTTATGCTCGATAGTGGGTTCATGCCTGCATTGACACCTGGGACGAGTGACGAAAAGTTCTAAGGTTGTGTTGTGCTTGTTGCCACTAGGGATAAAACATTGGCGCTATGTCCGAGGATGTAGTTGTTGATTACATTACGCACCATACTTAATGCAATTGTACGTTGCTTTGCAACTTAATACTGGAAGGGTTCGGATGATAACCTGAAGGTGGACTTTTAGGCATAGATGCGAGTTGGATGGCGGTCTATGTACTTTGTCGTAATGCCCAATTAAATCTCACTTGTACTTATCATGACATGTATGTGCATTGTTATGCCCTCTCTATTTGTCAATTGCCCGACTGTAATTTGTTCACCCAACATGCTTTTATCTTATGGGAGAGACACCTCTAGTGAACTGTGGACCCCGGTCCATTCTTTTATACTTAAATACAAATCTGCTGGAATACTTGTTCTTTACTGTTTTCTCTGCAAACAATCATCTTCCACACAATACGGTTAATCCTTTGTTACAGCAAGCCGGTGAGATAGACAACCTCACTGTTTCGTTGGGGCAAAGTATTTTGGTTGTGTTGTGCAGGTTCCACATTGGCGCCGGAATCCCTGGTGTTGCGCCGCACTACATCCCGCCGCCATCAACCTTCAACGTGCTTCTTGGCTCCTCCTGGTTCGATAAACCTTGGTTTCTTTCTGAGGGAAAACTTGCTGCTGTGCGCATCATACCTTCCTCTTGGGGTTCCCAACGAACGTGTGAAATACACGCCATCAAGCACATTTTCTGGCGCCGTTGTCGGGGAGATCAAGACACGCTGCAAGGGGAGTCTCCACTTCTCAATCTCTTTACTTTGTTTTTGTCTTGCTTTATTTTATTTACTACTTTGTTTGCTGCATTATATCAAAACACAAAAAAATTAGTTGCTAGCTTTACTTTATTTACTGTCTTGTTTGCTATATCAAAAATACAAAAAAATTAGTTTACTTGCATTTACTTTATCTAGTTTGCTTTATTTACTACTGCTAAAATGGCTACCCCTGAAAATACTAAGTTGTGTGACTTCACAACCACAAATAATAATGATTTCCTATGCACACCTATTGCTCCACTCGCTACTACGAGCGAGAATTCTTTGAAATTAAACCTGCTTTACTGAATCTTGTTATGAGAGAGCAATTTTTTGGTGTTAGTTCCGATGATGCTGCTGCCCATCTCAATAATTTTGTTGAACTATGTGAAATGAAAAAGTATAAGGATGTAGATGGTGATATTATTAAATTAAAATTGTTTCCTTTCTCATTAAGAGGAAGAGCTAAAGATTGGTTGCTATCTCTGCCTAAGAATAGTATTGATTCCTGGACTAAATGCAAGGATGCTTTTATTGGTAGATATTATCCCCCTGCTAAAATTATATCTTTGAGGAGTAGCATAATGAATTTTAAACAATTGGATAATGAACATGTTGCTCAAGCTTGGGAAAGAATGAAATCTTTGGTTAAAAATTGCCCAACCCATGGACTGACTACTTGGATGATCATCCAAACCTTCTATGCAGGACTAAATTTTTCTTCGCGGAATTTATTGGATTCAGCTGCTGGAGGTACCTTTATGTCCATCACTCTTGGTGAAGCAACAAAGCTCCTTGATAATATGATGATTAATTACTGCTGAATGGCACACGGAAAGAGCTCCACAAGGTAAGAAGGTAAATTCTGTTGGAGAATCCTCTTCCTTGAATGATAAGATTGATGCTATTATGTCTATGCTTGTGAATGATAGGACTAATGTTGATCCTAATAATGTTCCGTTAGCTTCATTGGTTGCCCAAGAAGAACATGTTGATGTAAACTTCATTAAAAATAGTAATTTCAACAACAATTGTTGGGGGGATAACCCCCGGTATGCCAAAGGCATGCCAAACCGGATGGTTTGAGCCGTCAAGATACCGGTTTAATGTTCTTACCGGAAGCAAGGTAGGAACTTAGGACAAGTGAGGCTGAGCCGGTATCCCCAAAGGGTTATGCCGGAGCCCGGTAAGAAGATACCGGAAGGTAGGGCCTGTCGGCAGGACTGGTCAAAGATTCTCTTCAGAGCAAGGAGACAAGGATGAGCTAAGCAAAGTGACTTTAATCAGAGCCCTGGCGCCAAAGAGAGAGGTGACGCTGAAAGAAGCCGGAGGACGTCAGCACTTCTGATTAAAGAGGACTCCGGCGTCATCAATGATCAAAGTAGCTTTGTAAAGTAGCTTTGTAATGTAGTTTGTCCAGTCAAAGATGCCATTAGGGTTTCTTCCAATGTAAGCCACCCTCTCCCCTATATAAGGAGAGGGGGTACTGCCTCCTACAGGCGCGAGACCACAGAGAGATCACTGAATAGAACTTGTAACCATGTTGAGATCAATGAAGCTAGCGATCTAGTAAAGAGTTCTTCCTCTTGTCTCTCTTCTTGTTTACCGACCTTTGGTTGTGTTCTTGAGGAAAGCATCCGGAAGTTCTTCCCATCTAATCGCAAACCCTCCCCCGAATCCTCTAGCGTCCATTCGGCCCCGATCTAAGCCATCCTATGGCATCTGTCTGTTCACCACGACGACAGTTGGCGCCCACCGTGGGGCCTGCAGTGGCGCATGCTGGAATACATATTCGGGCGGGCATCCTCGAGTTCGCCGGCGAGCGGATAGTGTCTGCGCTCGTCCAGAGTTTCTACTCCATCGACTTCATCAACGACAACGCGGGCTGCTTCGCCAACGGCGGCATCTTCCCCAAGAACGGCCGCATCATCGAGTTCGGCAGCCACCGCGTCTACTTCGGCACCGTCCCCGTGCGCCAGTGCCTCTCGCCGGTGCTGGTGGCACCGGACCCGCCAAGGTGGCTCTGTGCAGGCCGCGCCGCCGGCAGCGTCGAGGTGATGATGGCTGGCGTAGCCGGCGCGGGCAAGGAGGCTGCGGACGAAGTTGCTGGTCGTGCGGCTGCGACCCGTGCGGCCAAGCCACCGCTGGAGCGCGACACCGGCGCGCCGGGAGCGTCTTCCGCACCACCGGCAACACCTCTCCAAGCGGCGATGAACGTGCTGGCAACCCCCATCGCGCAGAACATCGACCCGGCAACGGCTCAGGCGGAGCTGGAGGCGCAGCGCCAGAAGATACTCGAGAGCGGCAGAGACGTCGTCAGGGCGCAGCGCGAGCTGAACCTAACCGTACGTGAGTATAACGCTGCCCATGGCTTTGCTTCTGTTAGCGCTCATGCTGCTAGGATACCGAAAAACCGGCTTAAAGCTCGCAATCTAGATCAGGATCTGCGTAAGGAAGTTCTTACCGGAAAGAGTACCTCTGCATCTGCTAGCATTGTAGAGAAACCTAAGTACAGTATCCCGGATAAAACCATAAAAGCTGCTAAGGCTGCTGTAGATCTGTGTGACTCGCTTACCGGAGAAGCTCTGGCAAAACAACAAGAGCGTGTCAGGGAGCTGCTAGATACTGTAGAGCAGCAGAACGCTGAGCAGCTGGCTAAGCTGAACAAGGCTATAGCCTCGAAATCCGCGCGTTCAACAAAGAATGCCGGAAGCAAGTCCCATGGGCAGGCCTCGTCCCCCCATCCGGACAGAAGAAGAGAAAAAGAAGTAAACGCACGGCAGATGACTGTGTACGATCCGGTCCTTGCCGGTAAACAACAAGCCGGGCAACACGATGCCGGTTGAAAAAGTCAAGGGGCAGAGCGAGGCTACGCCAAGGAAGGCTATGCCGAAAACAATCATGCCGGTAGACATGAAACCGGGCAAAACTATCCGGCGGCAAGGGCAGCGTATGATGATGAGGAGATGCCTCCACCAAGGTACCGGCAGGCAAGGGCCGCGGCACCAGAACATTACGATGAAGCCGATTCAACAAGACTCACCACTTACCGGAAGCCTTTGGGAGAGCGGTTGGGAGAAAGAAACTTGCCGGAACGGGATGCGAGGCACCGTCTGGACAGAGTATACCTGTCAGAGATGATTGAGGCAGAGGGTCCTCCGGGTCCAAAATGCTTTGGCCCGAGGATCATGAAAGAACCACCTCCAGTTCGCAACTTTCAGTTGCCCCGTGACACCAAAACATACGATGGCACCACTAAGCCGGAAGACTGGCTCGCGGATTACGTGACCGCGGTATACGTTGCTGGTGGCGGAGGAGTCATAGCCGGAGGAGGAAACCGGCGTTGGGCCGTGAGAATTGTGCCGACGTTCCTAGTAGGACCGGCAAGAATCTGGCTGAACAACTTGCCGGAAGGAAGCATAAATGGCTGGTTGGATTTTGAGGAAGCTTTTGTGAGTAACTTCAGCAGCACCTACAGAAGGCCAAACAGGCCTCAGCAACTCGCTTTGTGCGTGCAGCGCCCGCAAGAAACAGATCGGGATTACCTGACCCGGTGGAACTCCACCAGAAACTCTTGTGAAGGAGTGATAGAGGCACAGGCCATCGCTTGGTTTAGCCAAGGATGCCGGCGAGGTTCGCCTTTGTGGCAAAGGCTGCAGAGGAACATGCCAACAACGTTGGCGGAGATGATGCGTGTGGCGGATAACTATGCGTTGGGAGACCCAATGCAACCGACGATACAAGCTGAGCCGGAACAATCAAACCCGCCTCAACAGCAGTATCGGGACAACCGGAACAACAAAAGGAGGGAAGATTTCCCGGATCGAAGGTATGGCTCGCAGCAAGTTGTTGTTGTGCAGGAAAACTCTGATGCCAGCGGCAGCCAGAGGCAAAGAACCGGATCGCAGCCATGGGCTGGTCCTAAGAAACAGTGGGTCGAAAAGAAACCCTGGGGCCAGAAAAAGAACTGGCAAGAACCCGCGAAGTACACCATGGAAGCTGCCATGGATCAACCCTGCCGGTGGCACACGCCGAATCCGGCTCACCCGTCGAACCACTTGACAAAAGATTGTACCTGGACCAAGTACTTGATGCAAAAGGGGGCGGTAAAAGACGCCCAAGGGCAAGGAGGCAATGCAATGATGCCACCACCGGAGATGCCGCATCAGCAACAGCTACCACCACCACCACCGCTTACCGGGGCAAACGCCTTACGGTACACCCTCGACAAAACAGCAAGCAATATCGACAAGTCAATCGGTGGGAGAAGGCTACGGCCAACCACCTCCACCGACACCCTTGGGCCGGAACGTCTATAAGGACCCAGATGTGTGCTGTGTCGTGTTCGTAACCGAGCCGACGGACAAGCAAAGCCTGCGCCGTCGTTCCATGGAGGTGAACGCGGTGATGCCGGCGATGCCAAAATACATGCCGTGGTCAGAGCAGGAACTCTCATGGTCATACCGGGATCATCCTAAAATCATGCCGAACCCGGGTGGCTACGCTCTCGTGGTGGACCCAATCATGAAGGGGCCCACGACTCGCGTCAAGTTCAGCAAGGTGCTGATAGACAATGGGAGCAGCATAAACATAATGTACAAGCACACCATGCATACACTGGGCATAACAGAAAACATGCTTCAGCCAACGCACACGACGTTCCATGGAATCGTTCCGGGTTTGTCCTGCGCACCGGTTGGAAAAGTCCGGGTGGATGTGTCGTTTGGAGGACGTGACAATTGCCGGGTTGAAAACCTTGAGTTTGAGGTGGTGGACTTAGATAGTCCATACCATGCATTGCTGGGAAGACCGGCACTGGCAGCCTTCATGGCCTCGACCCACACGGCGTATCTCAAGATGAAGATGCCGGCACCTCGTGGACCTCTGACTGTGGTGGGAAACTACAAGGTCTCACTGGAAACAGCATCTGCCGGGTCAAACCTAGCGGAATCGCTGGTGATCGCGAGAGGAAAAAAGAAGAATGCAAACCGCAGTTGCGCTGGCTCAGTCCTCACAGTTGAGTTTAGCGGCAATGAGTGCAAGTCTGAGCGCTCCAGCGTTCAAACCGACAAAGGAAACAAAGGACATCGTGCTGGACCCGGCTTTCCACGAGCGTACCGTTCGTATCGGTGCCGGTCTCAGTGAGGCATAGGAAAGCGCGCTCGTCAGCTTCCTCCGTGAGAATCGGAATATCTTTGCCTTGTCTACTGATGACTTGGTAGGTGTTCCGAGGGAGCTGGCTGAGCACTCTCTAAACGTTCGGAAGGATGCCAAGCCGGTGCGACAACCATTGCGCCGGTTCGCTGAGGATAGGAGGAAGATTATCGGAGAAGAGGTGACGAAGATGCTGGTGGCCGGTTTCATTGTGGAAGTCACGCATACGGAGTGGCTGGCCAACCCGGTGATGGTCGAAAAGAAGAAGGACGAGAACCTGGAGGCAAAGGCTCCGAAGGTGTGGCGCATGTGCATCGACTACACCAACCTCAACAAGGCTTGCCCAAGAGACCCTTTTCCTTTACCGCGGATCGATCAAGTGATTGATTCCACTGCTGGGTGTGAGTTGCTGTCTTTCCTGGATGCGTACTCCGGTTTCCACCAAATCCCCTTGAAAAAGGAAGATCAAATAAAGACTGCGTTCATTACCCCGCACGGGGCTTACTGCTATATCACTATGCCTTTTGGTTTGCGCAACGCTGGTGCAACGTACCAGCGCTGTATGCAAAAATGCTTGTTTGATCAAATCGGAAAGAATGTGCAGGTGTATGTGGATGACATCGTGATAAAAACTAAGGTGAAAGATACCCTAATTGACGATATCCGGCAAACATTCGATAACCTAAGAAGGTTCCGGATGAAACTCAATCCGGCAAAGTGTACTTTCGGTGTCCCTAAATTCTGGTGATAACACATGCCCCCCTGGTTTTGGCAATAATAATTCCAAAACCACTCTGTTTTTTCTTCGTCGGGTCACGCGTGGCAGAGCAGAACCGCTTCAGTGTCTTTCCATCATGATGCCCTGTCTTCTCATCTCCTGCACGATTGACAATTCCGGCACCGCGTCCTCGGAAACTGCCCAAGCATTGAATTACCTCCACTATATCCCCTTTATTTAACCGCATAGAGCAGTTCGCCTCTTCATCCTCTTGCTTAGCATTAGCCACCGGCAAAAAAACCCTCCTCTGCACCATGGATTCCTCCTCCTCTGCCTCCTCGGGTCTCTCCTTCCAGTCCTCCTCCTCCAGCGAGCCGGAGCCGGAGTTTGACCTGATGGCGGCGTACGAGGCCCTCGCCCCAAAGCATTGGGACGAGAGGGATTGGGACTTCTCCGTCTAGTCAGAGGATGACGCCTCCTTGACCGACGGGGAGGACAACCTCCAATTCCTTGTGGATGGGGGTTTGGAGGAGGAGAGCGACGACGACCTCTTCTCCTGGGACGGCTTCTCCTCTTCCGACGAGGAGGAGGAAGCGGAGGATGACTCCTCCTCCGACGAGTACCCGCCGGTGAAGCGTTTCCGCGCTGGGTCGGAGGACGACGACGACGACGAGAAGGAGTACGGAGGCCTGCTGATGTCTACGGGTGCTTCTATTCTTGTAGACAGTGTTGGGCCTCCAAGAGCAGAGGTTTGTAGAACAGCAGCAAGTTTCCCTTAAGTGGATCACCCAAGGTTTATCGAACTCAGGGAGGAAGAGGTCAAAGATATCCCTCTCACGCAACCACTGCAACCACAAAGCAAGAAGTCTCTTGTGTCCCCAACACACCTAATAGGTGCACTAGTTCGGCGAAGAGATAGTGAAATACAAGTGGTATGAATGAATATGAGTAGTAGTATCGGCGCCAGAAAAGTGCTTGCTGGCGTGCAGTTGATGGCGGTAATATTGCAGGAAGTAAAGATGCAGTAAAATAGTAAACAAGCAGCGATAGCATTATTTAGGAACAAGGCCTAGGGATCATACTTTCACTAGTGGACACTCTCAACATTGATCACATAACAAAATAAATAGATAGATGCTAGACTCTACACCCTCTTGTTGGATGATGAACACCACTAACTGTGTAGGATTACACGAACCCTCAATGCCGGAGTTAACAAGCTCCACAATATTCAATGTTCATATTTAAATAACCTTAGAGTGCATGACAGATCAACATAACCAAACCAAGTACTAACATAGCATGCACACTGTCACCTTCACACTACGAAAGGAGGAATAGATCACATCAATACTATCATAGCAATAGTTAACTTCATAATCTACAAGAGATCACAATCATAGCCTACGCCAAGTACTACACGATGCACACACTGTCACCATTACACCGTGCAGGAGGAATAAACTACTTTAATAACATCACTAGAGTAGCACACATATATATTGTGATACAAGACACATTGCAATCATAAAGAGATATAATTAAGCACTTCACTATGCCATTCATAACAGTGAATAAGTATTCTGTGAAATATCGCCAAGAGACCCACACGGTGCACACACTGTCACCTTTACACACGTGGGACAAGGAGTCTCCGGAGATCACATAAGTAAAACCCACTTGACTAGCATAATGACATCTAGATTACAAGCATCATCATATGAATCTCAATCATGTAAGGCAGCTCATGAGATTATTGTATTGAAGTACATAGGAGAGAGATTAACCACATAGCTACCGGTACAGCCCCGAGCCTCGATGGAGAACTACTCCCTCCTCACGGGAGACGAGCAGCGTTGATGAAGATGGCGGTGGTGTCGATGGAGAAGCCTTCCGGGGGCACTTCCCCGTCCCGGCGGCGTGCCGGAACAGAGACTCCTGTCCCCAGATCTTGGCTTCGCGATGGCGGCGGCTCTGGAAGGTTTTCTCTGGTTTCGTCGAACGTGTCGAGGTTTTTATGACGGAGGCTTTAAATAGGCGGAAGGGCAAGGTCAGAGGGGGTCTGGGGCCACCAGACACTAGGGCGGCGCGCCCCCCTCCTGGGCCGCGCCGCCACCATGTGTGGGCCCCCTGTGGCCCCTCTCCGGTGGTTCTCGGGTGTTCGGAAGCTCCCGGGGATTCTAAGATCTTCGGTGTTGATTTCGTCCGATTCCGAGAATATTTCCTTACTAGGATTTCTGAAACCAAAAACAGCGAAAACGAGCAAGCGACCCTTCGGCATCTCGTCAATAGGTTAGTTCCGGAAAACGCATAATAATGACATAAAGTATGCATAAAACATGTAGATATCATCAATAATGTGGCATGGAACATAAGAAATTATCGATACGTCGGAGACGTATCACCTGCCGACGGCTACGGCAGCAGCGACGAGGACTTCGCCGGCAGCAGCGCCGACGACAGCTACGACGGCGACGACGAGGGCAGCGACGGCCCCTAGATTAGGCACTACTAGAATAGGACTAGTAGTAGTACATTAGGCAGTGGATCCTCCTTTTGTGAGCAATCGGATCTTCTTGTAAAAAAATCCCCTTTTATTCAATGAAGAAGGATTCCATGTTTGATTTGTCCGATTATCAAAATAGATCAATGCTCAAAGAACCGATGGCAACGCATCGGTCTTTTACCAAAAACGCCAGCAAGTCCAGCCCCCAAATTCAAACGGTGACCTGATGCCTGCTTGTGACAGTTGTACCTCTAGAGTCGATGGCGGCGCATCGGCTTTTTAGTTCTAAAGTCGATGTCAGTGCATCGGCTGTGCTTTGCATATTGAAATTTTTTTACTGGCCGATTTCATGCATCGGCCGCTATGTTTCACTGTCCGTCATCCCACATACTCGGGAAATATTTCTTGAGATGCTGACCATTGATAGCCACTGGGAATTTCACACCACTCAGCTCATCGAGCATGTATGCGTTACCCTTTAAAACTTGGTCGACTCTGTACGGCCCGTGCCAATTTGGAGACCATTTACCATACACTTTATCCTTAGTCCCCAATGGCAATACAGCTTCCCATACCAGATCACCAACGTGGAACTCCTTTGGTCTCAACTTCTTATTATATGCGCGAGCTACCTTGGCTTTGTTCTCTTTAATTTTCTCAAGCGACCAAAGTCTAAGTTCCGTCAGATCCTCAATGCTATCACTCATCAGGGCTGCATATTCTTCAGTTGTTAAGTCATTCTGAAACGTAACACGTCTCGACCCAGCCGTGATTTCCTAGGGTAATACAGCTTCTTGCCCATAGACCAAATGGTATGGCGAGGTTTTTATCGCTCCATGACATGACATGCGATAAGCCCACAAAGCCTCTGACAAAACCTCGTGCCAACATCTAGGATGCTCGTCGACTTTCCTCTTAATCAACTTGATAAGGCTCTGGTTGGACGCTTCAGCTTGCCCATTTGCTTGAGCATAGTATGGAGATGATCGGATCAACTTAATTCCCATGCCCTCGCAAAACTCTCTAAACTCGCGAGAAATGAAAACCGAACCTCCATCGGTCGTGATAGTCTGGGGAATCCCGAATCTGTGAATGACATGTTCTTTCACAAAATTGATAACATCGGCCGATGCTACTGACTTCATAGGGACGGCCTCCACCCATTTAGTAAAATAATCTGTGATGGCCAAAATCCATACATGGCCTTTGCTCGATGGAGGATTGATTTTTCCGATCATATCCATGCCCCAACCTCGAAATGGCCAAGGCTTGATGATGGGGTTCATTGCTGATGCGGGTACCATCTGAATTTTCCCAAACTTCTGACATGCTTGACACCCTTTATAGTAATTAAAACAATCCTCAAGCATGGTGGGCCAATAAAACTCCGATCGCCTGATCAACCATTTCATCTTATGAGCCGATTGGTGAGTTCCACAGGCGCCTTCATGTACCTCGTGTAAGAGCCGATTGATCTCGGCTGGTCCCAGACACCTGAGAAGTAACCCTTCCAACGTCCTGTAGAACATGTCATCCCCAATAAGGACGTACTTCATGGCCTTGTACCTTATCCGTTTAGGTTCCCCCCGAGCCGAATCTTTCAAGTAATTGAAGATATCGGCTCTCCAATCATCCGGCTCCATGAACTGTACCTGGACATCGGCTCCACCTGCTACGTCTTTGTAGCCTGACGCCATCTGTGCAAGATCATTTGCCTCGGTATTCCGCGACCTCGGGATCCAGTTGAAGTTTATGTACCTAAATTGAGCCATCAGCTCACGGCAGTGCATCCATAATGGGAAGAGCGACTCGCTCTCACACTTGTATTCTTCCGTGAGCTGGGAAATCACCAACTTTGAGTCTCCAAAAGTTCCACCGCTTCGCCCGGCTTCGATAAGCAACTCCATCCCCTTGCGTATTGCTTCATACTCAGCGACATTGTTGGTGCAAGGGGTAGATAGCCTGATGGAGAAGAAATAGGTTGCCCCCCGGGGCGACACGAGTAGAATGCCGATGCCGCAACCATCATCACAAGCCGATCCATCGAAGAACATGGCCCATGCACATACAGACAGTGCTACTATATCAGTGTTGATTCGTTCAGCGATAAGATCGGCCAACGCCTGTCCCTTGTCTGCTTTCGCAGGTTGATACCGAAGATCAAATTCCGATAATGCAAACATCCACTTACCGAGTCGGCTTTTCAACATAGGAGCCGACAGCATGTGTTTGATGACATCTGATTTGCATATGATGACAATTTCTGCTGTCAGGAAGATGTGACGAAGCTTGGTGCAGGTAAAAAATAGGCAGAGGCACAACTTCTCGATCTCAGGGTACCTAGTCTCTGCATCCAACATCCTTCACGCCGAGGTAGAAGGCGACTCTTTCCGGACCATCATAGACTTGCACCACCACCGAGGCGATGGAAGTGTCAGCTCATCGACGAGTAAATATAGAATGGTCTCGTCTCGCTGGGGCGGAACCAACATAGGTGGCTTCGTTAGATACTCTTTTATCTCGTCAAACGCTTGCTGTTGCTCTGCCCCCCAGCGAAACTCCTCATCAGCTTTAATCTTTACCAATCCCATGAACGACTCGATTCGCCCTGACAGGTTGGAGATGAACCTTCTGACGAAGTTGATTTTTCCGATGAGACACTGGAGTTCCTTCTTCGTGGTAGGTGGCTTCATTGTTCGTACTGCCTCCTGACTTTCCAGGCCGATCTCAATTCCTCGTTCATGAACCAAGAAGCCCAAGAATTGACCGGCCGTCACACCAAAAGCACACTTCTTTGGATTCATTCTTAGCCCGAATTTTCTAGTTTAGTCCAGGATGCGTCGCAAATCCTCCAGGTGTCCTTCCACTGAGACAGACTTGACTACCACGTCATCAATGTAAATCTCCACCAACTTGCCGATCAGATCATGAAAGATGTAATTCATGGCTCTTTGGTATGTTGCACCGGCATTTTTCAGTCCAAATGTCATGACTACATATTCAAACAAGCCCACCGCACCTGGTACTCTCAATGCAGTCTTGTGTATATCTTCTGGAGCCATAAAAATTTGGTTGTAACCGGCATTGCCATCCATGAAACTTAAAACCTTATGACCAGCGGCTGCATTGATCAATGTCTCGGCTACAGGCATTGGGTACTCATCCTTTGGAGTGGCTCTGTTGAGATCCCGAAAATCTATGGCAACACGCCATCGGCCATCCTTTTTCTCTACACGTACGATACTAGAGATCCACTCAGCATACCTTCATGGCCTGATGAACCCGGCGCTCAACATCTTCTCGATCTCTTTCTTGACTTCTTCTAAAATTTCGGCCTTCATCTATCGTGCTCGCTGCTGAAACGGCCGAAATCCTTTCTTAAGAGGGAGCCGATGCTCAATGATGCTCCTGTCTAACCCGGGCATTTCTGTGTAATCCCAGGCAAAACAATCTGGGTATTCTTTCAACAAAGCTATCATCAGGCCCCTCAGATGCGGATCCAACTTTTTGCTGATAAATGTTGGTCGTGGCTTCTCCCCAGGACCAATGTCAATCTCTTCTAGCTCATCAGCCGATGTAAACCCATACCCTAGCTTTTCGTCGCCTGCTAGATCAATGCTGAACACAGGCAAAACGTATGGCGAGGATAATTTGGCCGATTGCTGGAATCGGCCTCCTTTTTGATTGCATTGCTCAATGAAGGTTTACAACTTATCTGTGCTCCACTACGGGAGGGAGTCTCCCTACTACGACTATGTGACATGCTTGAGGTGAGATCATTGCTTTTTATTTTTTGGGGCCGTTCGCAGGGATCGGCCTTGCCACGTACGTCGGTTGACGTTGCTCTTGCTACTCTGTCAAGCTGGTGGATAAGACCAGCCTCACCCCGTTTTTTGTAACTTCGATGCGCTCACAGCCGTCCAAACTGACTCCAGAGAGCGGCTCTTGGTCTTCCGCGTCCCAAATATTCATGCCGGCTATTGAGACCTCGATCGAGTCGTCTGCATGAACGACCTCCACCTCATCTCCATCCCACTGTTGTCGAGGGTACGCCTCGCAAATGCCCTCCGATAGGGGATTAGGGTTGACGGAATCCTGCAAGCTGACATGAGACATCGGTTCACAGACAAGCGGGGAAAGCGATTTACCCAGGTTCGGGGCCCTCGATGAGGTAAAACCCTTACGTCCTGCCTGTCTGTTCTTGATTATGATGATAATAGGTTACAATGGGGTGCCGAATAGTTTGGCTGAGATCTCGTCGAGTTGGCTAATTGCTAGGGTGTCCTAGCTCTAAGCTTTTGCTGGCTAAGATCGCTAAGATTGATCTTGTCCCTCAGCGGCCCCTCTCTTGGCCTTTATACAGGAGGCTAGGTCTCAAGAGGTCTCACCGAGTACGACTGGGTTTACAGTAGTTTTAGATCCGATCTTTCCTTGTTTGATCGCTTCCTTGTCTTGTCCGCCAAGGAACCTTCTGGTGCGCCGTCCTGGTGGCCCATCTCGCCTTCAAGTGTCTTCATGGGCCTCCAATTAGTCAATATAGGATAGAGTAATGTGGGTTACCCGAAGGGTAGTGCCCACGTCAGTAGCCCCCGAGTGTCTAGCCGAAGATAGTTCGGGTAGAGACTAAAGCATGTCTTCTCCTGATGTTCTTCTCTTTCATTGTCTTTGTTCATCTTGAATCTGCTCTGTCTTCATTTTATCGGGTGCGCGTCAGTGCTCCCGATGGGAGTAGCCCCAGAGTCTAGGTACGGATGCTCACAGTCCGTGCGTAGACTCAAGTTGTACCACTCGAATATTCTCCTCTACCGATGTTTTCCACAGGTCTTCATAGGTCATCCGATATATTTTCTTTATGCAAAGGATAATGAGTAACGTCCCCAACTGTTGTTTGGTTAACTGCCGATGGCAAAACAACGTTACCCTACACAGAATCAAGTACCCGGGCATGATCCTGGAGTGCAAAAAACTTCTATCGGGTGCACGCCGCGCTCCCGATGGGAGTAGCCCCCGAGTCTGGGTGCAAGCGCTTGTAACCGAGTGCAGAATCAAACCTTCTTCCTTCGACCGTTCATTCTGTCGAGTCTTCATTTTATCGGGTGCGCGTCAGCGCTCCCGATGGGAGTAGCCCCCGAGTCTAGGTGCGGATGTCTGCAGCCGGGCGTAGACTCAAGTCCTTCATCCGATAACTTTTCTTTTTTCCTTCGAATGCTTCAAGGGTTTTTTTTATGACGTCACTGTTGACGTGTAACTGCTGTGGGCCGATTGACAGGACTTGACCTGACGGGCCCACCCTAGCTCTGCGCGGGCAGTTTTTAGGGCTTGACCAATGCACGCGTGGTGATCGAGGCGTCTCCTCGATTTTCGCACGACGTGGGAATAATGGGCCACCGGTTCCACTCCTTCTTCAAGCGCCACGTGTACAGTCAGATCCGCTCCACTTCCCACGATGCTTTGTGGAGTTATGGCCACGATTGAACACGAATTCTTACAGGATAAATAGGGGGCCTCTTCTCTTTTTATTTTTTTACCCCGTCTACTGCTCATCTTCTCCCTCAAGCCTCCCTGTTCCTTTGCCTCTTCACCAGAAGCTCTGTTCACCATGGGCAAGAAGAAGAGCGCCAGTACCTCGGAGGCGGTCAAAGTTAGCCGTGATTGGAGCGCCTCCGCCATTTCCAACCGTGACATCAACAAGCTTCGCACTCTCGGCTTCATCTCCGCATCTGAGGAAGACATTCGTCTTCCAGGTTCGGTTACTCGCCCCAAGCCCCCAAAGGGCTTCACTGTCATATTTGCAGCTTTCCTGTTTCGTGGCCTCTCTCTTCTGGCCCACGAATTCCTTCGTTCCCTCCTTTTCTTCTATGGGATTCAGCTCTGGCAGCTGACCCCGAATTCCATCCTCCACCTCTCTATTTTTATTAACGTTTGCGAGGCCTTCCTCGGCATTGAGCCTCACTGGGGTCTTTGGAGGAAGATCTTCTATGTGAAGCATCACAACGACAGTAATGGGCCCCCCGTTGTTGGCGGCGTTGGCTTCGTCGTCAGGAAGGAGGTCGACTACTTCGACTACCCAATGAAGGAATTCGTCCAAGGCTGGCGCAACAAGTGGTTCTACCTGCGAGATCCCGCCGTTTTTGGGCGGAATTCAAATCTCCCCCCTTTCGATGATGTCTTGGTGGCTCAGAAGAAGAAGTCTTGGCAAAACGCCCTTTCTCCCGAAGAAAAGGCGACAGCCGATGAATTGTTTGAGCAAATAGTCACCTTGAAGAATACAGGAGGTCTGACGATGTGTGGTACTGAAGTAGTTTCAGTGTTCCTACAACGTCGAGTGCAGCCGCTGATGTCCCGCCCTCACCAGTTATGGCTTTATACTGGCAAAGGCGACAAGTCAAGGATCAACTCTGCTGACCTATCGGCAGATGAGCTTCGGGACGAGGTTCGTCGCCTAACATGCCTCAGTACGAAGGACACCATCGTCCTGACATCGGCTCGTCCTCCCTACGATCTCGACCACCTCCCGTCCGAGGTAATCTTACTGTCCCTCGCATGCTTTCATCCCTTTTTGCTTCGCCATATTTTACAATTTTCTTTAATCTCTTTGATAGGCCCCAGTCGTCGTCCGGTGCTATCCTCCTTCACCAGAAAGTGGTGTAGAACCGGAGGATGATGACGATGATTCTGACGGAACTGAAGGCGCCCAGCAGGTCCTTGAGGACAGCGATGTTCAAGAGGGCGACACTGCTGAAGATGCCATTTTTACCAGGAGCAAGCGCCGCTTGCAGATAGATGATGATTTCATCACGACGGCTGAATCTAGTCCTAGCGACCAAGATAATGATGCCGTTGAAACTCCTCCGCCTTCTCCTGTTAAAAAGAGTTCAACAAGTTTCTTCGTAGACGAAGATGATCTGGAGCTGTGAGCATCTATACTCTTTTTTCTTGATTTATTTCTTGTCATCCTGCATGCTAACTGTGCACTTTAATTAAGTAGCTCTGATGATGACGATGTTCCTCTCGCGAAGAGGGCCAAGTTAGTCTCTGAGAGAGCAGCATCGGCTAAAGAGTCAGGTCCTTCTCCCGCCAAGTCAACGCCTCCTACCAGGACGGCTGTAGAGAAAATTCCGGTGTCGAAGGTTATTCCTCCCGGTGATCCCCCTGCTTCGTTGGCTTCTCGTGACCACGTAAGTTTTTATGTTGCCTTGTTTTGCTAAATTTCTCTTTTTATCGACTGAATCTTCCTTCTTCCTTGCCGCAGCCGATTTATGCCACGGTCGACGCTGTGGCAGATTTTGCTGAGCAGTTTACCCGACTGGATGCTGAAAACGCCCAGCTTCGGAAGAGCGTACAGACCTTGGCTGATCAGGTGTTAGAAGCCAACAGGTTTGCTTCCGACGCCAAGAACGAAAATGCCTCGCTGAAGAGAGAGCTGTCGAAGCTGAGGCAGCAAATGAAGGACGAACAAGAAGCCAGGCGAGCGGCGTGATTG
>NC_061512.1:190807334-190847410 GCF_022539505.1 Lolium rigidum | reverse complement strand
AACTCCTCTGGAGTTGAACCGGAGAGAAACTTGAGATCATATGGGATGATCCTTGTTTTACCATGTACCTATGACCTAACCAAGCTCAAATGGAGGCATATGCCCACCGGGGACCCCGATGGGATGCAGTCAAAGGGGTAGACCGCGCGGTCAACGTAACAAGGGTTTCATCTGAAATCGAGCATCGGATCAAGGGAATGGCCCCAAAACTTGTGTGTGTCCACATGGAATGCACAAAAGTGATTTGAGATGGTTCTATATCCAAGGCTACCCTCCAGGTGTGTCCGGCTTCTCGGACAGGGGTTCCTACACTTAGGCGGATTCGCGTGTATAGAGGGAACTCCCTCGGAGTTGAACCGGAGAGAAACTTGGGATCATATGTGATGATCCTAAATGTTTCCACATGTACCTATGACCTAACCAAGCTCAAATGGAGGCATATGCCCACCGGGGACCCCGATGGGATGCAATCAAAGGGGTAGACCGCGCGGTCAACGTAACTAGGGTTTCATCTGGAAATCGAGCATCGGATCAAGGGAATGGCCCCAAAACTTGTGTGTGTCCACATGGAATGCACAAAAGTGATTTGAGATTGTTTTATATCCAAGGCTACTCCCGTGTGTGTCCGGCTTCTGGACAGGGGTTCCTACACTTAGGCGGATTCTGCATGTATAGGGGAACTCCCTCGAGTTGAACCTGAGAGAAACTTGGGATCATATGTGATGATCCTTGTTTCCAAATTTACCTATGACCTAACCAAGCTCAAATGGAGGCATATGCCCACCGGGGACCCCGATGGGATGCGATCAAAGGGTAGACTGCGCGGTCAACAGAACTAGGGTTTCGTCGGAAATCGAGCATCGGATCAAGGGAATGGCCCCAAAACTTGTGTGTGTCCACATGGAATGCACAAAAGTGATTTGAGATGGTTTTATATCCAAGGCTACCCCCCATGTGTGTCCGGCTTCTCGGACGAGGGGTTCCTACACTTAGGCGCATTCCGCATGTATAGGGGAACTCCTCGAGTTGAACCGGAGAGAAACTTGGGATCATATGTGATGATCCTTGTTTCCACATGTACCTATGACCTAACCAAGCTCAAATGGAGGCATATGCCCACCGGGGACCCCGATGGGATGCAGTCAAAGGGGTAGACCGCGCGGTCAACAGAACTAGGGTTCCATCGGAAATCGAGCATCAGATCTAGGGAATGGCCCCAAAACTTGTGTGTGTCCACATGGAATGCACAAAAGTGATTTGAGATGGTTCTATATCCAAGGCTACCCCCTGTGTGTGTCCGGCTTCTGGACAGGGGTTCCTACACTTAGGCAGTACTACGCATGTATAGGGGAACTCCCTGAGGTTGAACCGGAGAGAAACTTGAGATCATATGGGATGATCCTTGTTTTACCATGTACCTATGACCTAACCAAGCTCAAATGGAGGCATATGCCCACCGGGGACCCCGATGGGATGCGATCAAAGGGGTAGACCGCGCGGTCAACGTAACTAGGGTTTCATCTGAAATCGAGTATCGGATCAAGGGAATGGCCCCAAAACTTGTGTGTGTCCACATGGAATGCACAAAAGTGATTTGAGATGGTTCTATATCCAAGGCTACCCCCCGTGTGTGTCCTGGCTTCTCGGACAGGGGGTTCCTACACTTAGGCGGATTCGCATGTATAGGGGGAACTCCTCGGAGTTGAACCGGAGAGAAACTTGAGATCATATGGGATGATCCTTGTTTCCACATGTACCTATGACCTAACCAAGCTCAAATGGAGGCATATGCCCACCGGGGACCCCGATGGGATGCGATCAAAGGGGTAGACCGCGCGGTCAACGTAACAAGGGTTTCATCGAAATCGAGCATCGGATCAAGGGAATGGCCCCAAAACTTGTGTGTGTCCACATGGAATGCACAAAAGTGATTTTAGATGGTTCTATATCAAAGGCTACCCCCCGTGTGTGTCCCGCTTCTCGATACGGGGTTCCTACACTTAGGCGTATTCCGCATGTATAGGTGGAACTCCCTCGGAGTTGAACCGGAGAGAAACTTGGGATCATATGTGATGATCCTTGTTTCCACATGTACCTATGACCTAACCAAGCTCAAATGGAGGCATATGCCCACCGGGGACCCCGATGGGATGCGATCAAAGGGTAGACCGCGCGGTCAACGGAACAAGGGTTTCATCGGAAATCGAGCATCGGATCAAGGGAATGGCCCCAAAACTTGTGTGTGTCCACATGGAATGCACAAAAGTGATTTTAGATGGTTCTATATCAAAGGCTACCCCCGGGTGTGTCCGCTTCTCGGACAGGGGTTCCTACACTTAGGCGGATTCGCATGTATAGGGGGAACTCCTCGGAGTTGAACCGGAGAGAAACTTGGGATCATATGTGATGATCCTTGTTTCCACATGTACCTATGACCTAACCAAGCTCAAATGGAGGCATATGCCCACCGGGGACCCCCGATGGGATGCGGGTCAAAGGGGTAGACCGCGCGGTCAACAGAACTAGGGTTTCGTCAGAAATCGAGCATCGGATCTAGGGAATGGCCCCAAAACTTGTGTGTGTCCACATGGAATGCACAAAAGTGATTTGAGATGGTTTTATATCCAAGGCTACCCCCCAGGTGTGTCCGGCTTCTCGGACGAGGGGTTCCTACACTTGAGCGGATCTCGCATGTATAGGGGGAACTCCCTCGGAGTTGAACCAGGAGAGAAACTTGGGATCATATGTGATGATCCTTGTTTCCACATGTACCTATGACCTAACCAAGCTCAAATGGAGGCATATGCCCACCAGGGGACCCCGATGGGATGCGATCAAAGGGGTAGACCGCGCGGTCACACGGAACTAGGGTTTCATCGGAAATCGAGCATCGGATCTATGGAATGGCCCCAAAACTTGTGTGTGTCCACATGGAATGCACAAAAGTGATTTGAGATGGTTTTATATCCAAGGCTACCCCCTGTGTGTGTCCGGCTTCTCGGACAGGGGTTCCTACACTTAGGCGGATTCGCATGTATAGGGGAACTCCCTCGAGTTGAACCGGAGAGAAACTTGAGATCATATGTGATGATCCTTGTTTCCACATGTACCTATGACCTAACCAAGCTCAAATGGAGGCATATGCCCACCGGGGACCCCCGATGGGATGCGAGTCAAAGGGGTAGACCGCGCGGTCAACGTAACTAGGGTTTCGTCGGAAATCGAGCATCGGATCTAGGGAATGGCCCCAAAACTTGTGTGTGTCCACATGGAATGCACAAAAGTGATTTGAGATGGTTCTATATCCAAGGCTACCCCCCAGGTGTGTCCGGCTTCTCGGACAGGGGGTTCCTACACTTAGGCAGATTCTGCATGTATAGGGGGGAACTCCCTCGGAGTTGAACCGGAGAGAAACTTGAGATCATATGTGATGATCCTTGTTTCCAAATGTACCTATGACCTAACCAAGCTCAAATGGAGGCATATGCCCACCGGGGACCCCCGATGGGATGCGAGTCAAAGGGGTAGACCGCGCGGTCAACGGAACTAGGGTTTCGTCGGAAATCGAGCATCGGATCTAGGGAATGGCCCCAAAACTTGTGTGTGTCCACATGGAATGCACAAAAGTGATTTGAGATGGTTCTATATCCAAGGCTACCCCCGGTGTGTCCGGCTTCTCGGACGTGGGGTTCCTACACTTAGGCGGATTATGCATGTATAGGGGGAATTCCCTCGGAGGTGAACCGGAGAGAAACTTGAGATCATATGTGATGATCCTTGTTTCCAAATGTACCTATGACCTAACCAAGCTCAAATGGAGGCATATGCCCACCGGGGGACCCCCGATGGGATGCAGTCAAAGGGGTAGACCGCGCGGTCATCATAACTAGGGTTTCGTCGGAAATCGAGCATCAGATGTAGAGAATGGCCCCAAAACTTGTGTGTGTCCACATGGAATGCACAAAAGTGATTTGAGATGGTTTTATATTCAAGGCTACCCCCCGTGTGTGTCCGGCTTCTCGGACGAGGGGGTTACTACACTTAGGCGTATCTCGCATGTATAGGGGGAACTCCTCTGAGGTGAACCGGAGAGAAACTTGAGATCATATGTGATGATCCTTGTTTCCACATGTACCTATGACCTAACCAAGCTCAAATGGAGGCATATGCCCACCGGGGACCCCCGATGGGATGCGATCAAAGGGGTAGACCGCGTGGTCACCGTAACTAGGGTTTCGTCGGATCTATGCTTAACCCTTGACAACACTCGATGATAGATGTTTCTTTTATCTCCATTCAGTTGTACCTTGTGTAGTGGTGGTAGCAATTTGGTACAAACACATGGAATTCAATATCTAAGATGCATTCGTTCATAAGTTTATGTAGCTTCTAAATTTGAGGTGTATAACTTTTGATAAACTATTCTAATCACCCCGTTCCTAAGAAATTTGGTCAATTTTGTATACAAAAAAAGAGAAAAAAAAATAAGAGAAAAATAAGAGAAAAAAATAAAAAAAATAAGAGAAAAATAAGAGAAAAAAAAAGAAAAAAACTCTATGCCGACGGCCACCCTCGGCATATAGCCGGCCGTCGGCATATGTGCCCGCGCCGCACCGGTTACATGGGAGCTGAGTCGAGCCGGACCAGCTCCCAAACCCTAAACGCCCAACCGCCCGCGCGCCGCCAGCCCAAACTCGCCCGCGCCGCCGCCCAATCTGCCGCCCGCGCCGCGCCCGCGCCTCGCCGTCGCCGGCCGCCCGCCGCCGGCCGCCCGCCGCCCTCCCTCCCCGGCCGCCCTCCCGCCCGCTGCCCCTCCCTCCCCGGCCGCCCTCCTCCCCGCCCGCTCCTCTCCCCTGCCCGCCCTCTCCTCTCCCCGCCCCTCCTCTCCCCTATCCCGCCGCCCGCCCGCTGCCCTCCCCTCCCCGGCCGCCCTCCTCCCCTGCCCCGCCCTCCTCTCCCCTATCCCGCCGCCCGCCCGCTGCCCTCGCCTCGACCCCGCAGGCCCCTGCCTCATCTCTTCTCTGTAAGTTTTTTTTTGTAAGTTTTTTTTTGTACAATCTTGCAATTCCATCTAAGATTGTATGCTATTTAGAAATAGAAATAGAAAATGTGAAATGTGAAATAATTTGTGAAATGTGAAAATAGAAAATGTGAAAATGTGAAAATGTGAAATAGCAAATGTGAAAGTGTGAAATAGAAAATGTGAAATAGAAATACAAATGGAAAATGTGAAAATGTGAAATAGAAAATGTGAAATAGAAATACAAATAGAAAATGTGAAATGTGAAATAATTTGTTTTTTATTGAATGGAAATAGGTGCCGTCGTGACCGCCGACCTCGTGACCGCCCCGTCGTGACCGGCCCGTCGTGACCGCCCCGTCGTGACCTCCTTGTCGCCGTGTCCGTGATTCTCTCCGTCCGCCGAGGGTGAGCTAAAACATCGCCTCCCCTTCTCCGCATTTTCTTATGTCACTAGATTCATTTTCCAAGTCCAGGTTGCGTAACCTAGGTGTCACTTCCCGTCCGCGAGCGTTACGCGGATAAATATGCATTAGTGGTCCGCATATTTTGAACCGTAACGCTTGCGGCATTTACGGGACAGTCGGCGGATGCGTAGTTGTCTACGTTTTCCATGTTCTACTCCGGTCCGAGTCGGGATTTCGGCGGCGCCTCCCCGTTGTTCTCCGGATGCACATCCTCTCGGCTTTTTGCCGAGACGTGTATCGGGAGAGCAGCGGGGAGGTGCTGCCGAAATTCTGACTTGGACCGGGGTAGAGCATGGAGAACGTAGCCAACTACGGATCCGGCGGCTGCTAAATAAAAATATGAACCTAGTAGAGATGTAGGTTGATGCATGCGTTTCGCCCGGTAAAATAAATAAAAATATGATGCATTTAATTTCCTATTTGATATAAATGCTATGTCTGTGGTTTGGCTCCCAATAAAGCGAGAGGATGGCTGATAATGGATGGATGTACAATGAGCGTGTTAGTGCGACCGAGAAAACAGATGAGTGGACAAGGAAGACCCATTTTCTAGTGAATGAGTTAGCGCGTGGTACAAAGGGGCTGGTTCGGGCACTTTGCCCCTCGTGTTCGCCGCGTGAAGCGTCAACGTCGTGGGAAGGATGAAATGTATAGACACCTTATGCAATATGGGTATATGCATGGGTACGTCACGGAAATCGACTTTGATGAGCGCGAACGTGACGAGAGGTGAGGTGATGCGGCAGCGGCTCAATGGCAATGCGTACGATGGAGTTAGAGACTTTCTAGATGATCTCGTCCATGCCGATGTCCCGGATTCGCCGCCGACGCGTGAACCGGAGGCGCCGCGAACCGGAGGAACCGCAGCCAACCGCGAAGGCCTTCTATGATATGATTGCCGCGGCTAAGAGGCCTCCGTACGAGGGCGCCGCGATTTCTCGGCTCGATGCCATCTCCCAATGTCTAGCCGACAAGACCCGGTACAACACCACCCGTGAGGGCTTTGAAGCAAGTCTCGAAAACAACCGGTAACATGTTGCCCAAAGATCATTGTCCGCCTCAAAGCTCGCACGCGACGAGGAGAATTATGAAGGACCTCAACATGGATTATCAAAGGATAGATCGTTGTCCGAAAGGCTGCGTTCTATTTTGGAGACAAGATGCGGAGGACAAGTCATCGTCCCATCTCAGTAAGCGGTCTAGGTATGAAGAGGTAACGGGAAAGGATGGTCGGTGAGGCGAGTCAAGCACCGCAAAGTCGATTCTTCGATATCTCCCATTCATAAAAAGAATCCAGCGGCTTTACATGCACGAGGAGACAGCCAAACAGATGACGTGGCACAAGTATGGGAAGAGATTCGTGGACGAAAACAAGAAGTTGAAGATGGGACATCCATCCGATGGTACGGCATGGAAGAACTTCGATACAAAACACCGCCTTAAGGCAGCCGAGGCTCGGAATGTCAGAATTGCGATAGCAACAGATGGCTTCAATCCATATGGTATGTCCACTGCCAATTACAGCTTGCTGGCCCGTGTTTGTTATTCCGCTCAATCTCCCTCCCGAGTCCTAATGACGAGGAAGACCATGTTTCGTCGCTGATCATTCCAGGCCCTCATTACCCGGGAAGAATTTGAGTGTCTACATGCAGCCGATTGTGGAAGATTTGAACCACTCTTGGCACCACGGGACATTGACGTACGACCAGAGCATCGAAGACAAACTTCGCATGAGAGTTTGGTTGCAGTATACCATGCATGACATGCCCGGTACGCCCTAACATGTGGATGGTGTACAGCTGGTAAGTGGCCATGCCCAGGGTGCAGGCATCGGCTTGAGGTCCTTTGGCTACGAAGGGTCGCAAGTATGTTGCGTTTGACACGAATCGACAGTTCCTCAAAAGGAGGCATCCGTTTAGAGAAGACAAAAAGAACTTCAAGAAGGGCAAAGTTGTGCATGAAAAAAAGATGTGCCAAAGTTTGATGGTACACTTGTTGAAGCCGAGCTACGTGCTCTCGTGCCGGCAGCGACGCCTAACCGGCCATCAATTTGAGGGATATGGTGTAACGCACAACTCGGACTCACGAGGCGGCTTTAACGAAGCTCGAGTATTACAAGGACCTCGAACTTCCCCATAACATCGATGTGATGCACACTCTGTAAAGAATGTCGCGGAGTCCGTCTTTCACACATGCCCGAACATTCCCGGGAAGTCAAAGGATAATGTCAAGGCTAGAGTCGATATTGAGATCCTCTCGTGATAGGGAAAAATTACACATGAAGCGTCCTATTGGCCGTCAAAAGAATTGGTTCAAGCCGCATGCCAACTTCTGCCTTGATTCCATCCAAAAGAAGGAGGCATTCGCGTGGCTCAAATACGTCGTGATGTTCCCGGATGGTTATTGCTCGAATATGAGTAAGGGAGTTAATCTTTCGACGGGAAAAGTCACCAGCTCAAGAGTCACGACTATCATATATGGATTCAGCGGCTCATGCCGGTGATGCTTCGAGGGTATATCCCCGAGAAAGTCCGGCGAGTGCTTGCGCGGCTTGAGCCATTTCTTCCGCACGCTCGTGCTAAGCGGATATGTCCCGAGGTTATTGCAAAGCTACAACATACAAGTGTCGGAGTTGCTATGCAATTTGGAGATGATATTTCCGCCAGGCTTCTTTACTCCGATGGCACATCTCATTGTGCACCTCGCCAACGAGGCACTCTTGGGTGGTCCGGTGCAGTTTCGTTGGCAATTCTGTATTGAGAGAGAGTTTAAGTATATTCGAAAGATAACTGGAAACAAGGCCAAGATTGAAGCATGCATAGCTGAGGCAATATGCCTTCGGGAGATGGCAGATGCCGCGACAACGTACTATCCCGATGATGTTCCCACTCAGCATAACCCGGTCACTCGTTACAATGTCGACGTGCCCGAGAATGACCCCAAGCTAAAACTATTCCAATTCCCAGGTGGCAAGGCTGGTAAAGGAACAAAATATAAATTGGAGAACGAAGAGAAGGATTGTATAATGCTATATGTGCTTATGAACATGGAGGAAGTGATCCCATTCGTAAGGTAAAATGGTGAACAAATTACTTTGGCAGCTAGTAACCTCGTCTCTGGCCTAATGCTTATTTTCTCCTTTCAGCGAATTCACGGATGAAATGTGGCCGTATGATGAATTGCCCGAAACCTCGGAGATGGACACTCTACTGAAAGACGGTGCTCCCGGAATTAATAAAAACTTTGTGACATGGTTCATGGAAAAAGTAATTTCTAACCTTTCCTCTTACATTGCAACACGTGACTTGTCCCTCTTATTACACGTAACTAATGCACACAACAAATTTGAAATGTTCTTGTAGGGCCGTGAGAGAAACGTTGATATGATAGATGAGTTGAAATGTGTTTCCCAAGGTTGTAGCCGTGAGGTGACCAAGTATGAGAAGTATGATGTGAATGGGTTTCGCTTCCACACGTAGACGCACCTGAAGGGCCGGCGAATCCCAAAACGATAAATACTGGGGTCTTCACCAAAGGAGCCAACAACTTTGATTACTACGGAAGGTTACAAAGTGTATACGAGTTGACATTCAATCGTACGAACGTGCAACTCAATATCGTCGTGTTCAAGTGTCATTGGTTCGACCCAATAGGTGGATAGAGAAGTGATAAGTCCATTGGGTTAGTTGAAGTTAAGCCTTCAACCACCTATAGCGGAGCCGATGTCTTTATTGTGGCTCACCAAGCCAAGCAAGTTTATTATTTGCCCTACCCATGCCGAAAGCGGAACTCAAGGGTTGGGAAGTCGTCTTCCGAGTATCGCCACATGGTAACCTACCGATTCCCTCCGAGGATGATTACAACAACATTGACCCCGTGACATACGAGGGGATTTTCTATCAAGAGGAACATGACTTCGGGAATATATTTTAGAACCGTTTGTTCAAGAGGACCTCGGGAACGATGCGAAAACTCGTGGTGAGTCGGTGGTGGATCTAAAGGACATATCTATGCTCGAGAAGTTACTTGAGGCGAATGACAATTATGATGAGCCTCCACCCGTCGACCCTTCAACTTTGTACTCACAAGATAGTGATAGTGATAGTGGGCCGTAGAAAGAGAAAGAGAAAGAGAAAGAGATGGAGTATGAGAGTGAGCATGAGAGCGATGATGGCCGGTGAGGGTCTTTTATTCTTAGTATTTATTATGTCAACATGCTTCTTAATTGCATTGTGCCTTTTATTCTTAGTATCTTCATTTTATTATGTCAACATGCTTCTTAATTGCATTGTGCCTTTTATTCTTAGTATCTTCATTTTATTATGTCAACATGCTTCTTAATTGCATTGTGCCTTTTATTCTTAGTATCTTCATATAATATGTCTTTGTGCTTAACTGTTTTATTCTTCTCAATGCGAGTGATCTGGACAATATGAGCAGCGGCAAGGCAGACTCCGAGAGCTTGCTTAAGACGCTGGCGCAGGTGAAGAGGAATATTCCTAGACCCACTAGACGGAGTGATCGAGCCCCCACTACTAGGAAAACGCCTATAGGTGGAGGCAATATGTGCCGGCGCACCACCTTGCACGTGCGCCGGTGGAAAGTGTTGCCGGCGCACCCCTTTTCCGCCGCGCCGGCGATGGACCTATACTGCCGGCGCAAAAAAAAAATTAGTGCGCCTGGGATAAAATTCGAAGAGATCCGGCCGCCCCCAAAAATTCTCGGGCACCTTACCCCGGCGCACCTCTATGGTGGTGCGCCGGTGGTAGACAATTTACCACCGCCGCACCACCATAGAGGTGCGCCGGGGGTAAGTTGCCTAGATTTTTCTCTCCACCCCCCCCGGGAATCGCCTTTTCAGTTTTCGAAAAATAATAGAAAATGATAGAAAATTCAAAAAATAAAATCCTTTGAAATGCCCATGTAATATGTGATCTAGTTTTAGGGAAAATTTGAAAATTTGAATTTCGATGTATTATGCAAAATGGCATCATCTTTCGGTAAAATGGGATTTCTGGTTGCATACGACCTCCGATGAAAAACTTTTTTATATCAAAATCGATCTACTCGAAATTTCCTATTCGAATTCAACCGCCTACGGCCGTTTGGAGAAAAAATGGATTCGTCAATTGGAAAACAGAAACAGGACTTTTTGAGGTTTAAGATTTGGGTGAAAAAAAAGAAAAATACCCACGGCGCACCACCCTACTTGGTGCGCCGGCGGTAAGGAGTGCTATATAGGCACAACTCAACCCGCGGTGCTCACTTTCCCCTTCTCTTTTCCTCCTCCTCCTCCTCCTCCTCCTCCTCCTCCTCCTCCTCCATCTCCTGCTCCTCCTTCTCTATACCGAGCCTCGCGGCGGCGAGCTACTCCGGCGACCTACTCATCCTCCTCCTCCACCGACGGCCACGACGTCCTTCGACCTCCTCCACCACCTCCAGCCTCCTCGACGTCCTCCGGCCTCCTCCAACATCTCCGGCCTCCCCCATCACCGTCGGCCACCTCCACCACCTCCGGCATCCTCCGGCATCCTCCACCTCCTCCGGGCTCCTCCACCTCCGGCCTACTCCTCATCCTCTGGCCTACTCCTCCTCCTACACCGGCCCGCCAATCTTGGGAGCTTCCAGCATCCTCATGCACCTCATGCACCTCATGCACCTCCTACACTGGCGCATAGACGACAACCACGGTTGACTAGCTAGATCTAGATCTAGATCTAGATCTGGATCTAGATTTGAATTTTTTTTGTTTTCTTGTATAACTTACCGCCGGCGAACTAGACAGGTGCGCCGGGATAACGCGAGATACCGCCGGCGCACCGACTGGTGCGCCGGCAATAAGCTATTATCACCGGCGCGTTCGCACCGGCGGGCTCTTGGTGCGCCGGCAATAGCCCATTTTGGTGCGCCGGCAATAAGCCTTTTCCTAGTAGTGCCCGGTGCAAAATCCGCGTTACGCCGATGGTACCGATGGAGGACGAGGTCGAGGAGGACGAGGTGGAGGTCGAGGACGAGGACGAGGAGGACGAGGTGGAGGACGAGGTGGCGGCGGGGTACACATGGACTTTGACGAGCCACCCTCCGCTTCCGGCGACGTGGCTCCTCGAGTTGTACCTAGAGGGTCCGTCTAGTGGGGAGGTGGAGATGGAGACGGAGTCTACACACGAGTCGGACTCTAGGGCTGAGTTGGAGGTGATGGAGGATGGGGGTGCGCCGAAGCCCTTGAAGCTTCGTGGAGAAGCTAGAGTCCCCGATGCGAGGAAGGAGCCGAAGACCCATGATGACAAGGCCCTTATCATTCCTTCGAGCGATGAGTAAGTGTACTACTTCAGAAATTTCGAACATGTATTTTCATCTTGGGCATAATAAACAATTTGGCATGTGTACTAATGTGTGATTTATTTGCAGCAACTCGGCATGGGATGCCAAGCCCCCCGCATGCCTAACAGCTTGCTTGGGGCTCGATTAAGAAGTTCTGGCCCGGCAGATACACTCCCCTTAGCACGGTCCACGGTGGCCTGACGAAGCTAGCCACTACTTGGGCGGACTATGAGGATGCCCCTGCCGTAGGCTTCGCGACAGCTCGCTGAGGCTCGTGACCACCAAGTTCCGGGTAAGGCATATATTTCTCGAGCACCGTTCATAGTTGATGACCCTAATGTGCTAACTCATGACTTTCACAACTGATTTATGCATGATTGAAGTGCTTCTACCGTGTGGACCCGGAGCATGACACGCAGGCGCGTCTCACTTTGCGTGGCGCTTGCGAGAGGTTGACACCGCAGCAGGTGGTACAACCAAAAGTTCACCAGCGCTAGTGCCTTATGGGCTAACAAGGGTAAGAGGGTCAAGAAGGAGTACTATGTTGGTAACGAGCCTACGGACGAATGGGCAATGACCATTGAGGAGTACATGTCGGTGAGTAAAATGTCAATGAGATTCTACATTGCTGCTAAGTTTTCATTGAATTATCTTGAGCTGAGTATTGTGTTTTCAGGTTTGTCCGGAGTGGGCCGAGCAGCATAGGGAGGCATGGGAGGAGCTGATTAGGGCGAGGTGGCTCAGGCAGGACGAGGAGTTTGCAGCCGTGTCGAGGCGTAACATGGAGAACCGAGGCACCGGTGGCACACACTCGCGCGGGAAACCGCGACTACACCCGCTTCAAGGGGAAAAAGGTATGTATATACATGGAACGACCTTCATTCATTTCCCGCCATGTCTCATTTGTGGTACGCTTAACTTTTCTTTTCGCGATGCGGGTGGCCGAGGCACCACCGGGGTGGTGCTTCATGATTCCCGGATATATGACATGATGCGGACGAAGCGAAGCCCAATCCCGCATTGCCTCAGCCACAGTACTACGGCAATGCCAAGGCCGCCAAGGAGGACTACCTGCGACATGGTCAAGTCTCGTCACCCCGAGGTGGATGACCCCTTGAGCATTCCGGTCGACGAGGAGTCGTTGGTCCTGTCGGGGCACGGGCGTCCGCATGGCCGTTTCCCTTGGATGAATAAGGCGGTCAAGCCTACCCACTCCACGAGCTACACGCGCCTCAAGCATACCCTCACCGCCGACAGCCCCCAGCCTCGTCCACGGCCTGCTCGTCCACCCGCCTACGATGTAAGTTTCCTCATTTTCATCCTCTTTCCGGTTTTCCTTCCTACATGGCTAAGTGTTTACGAGATTCATTGTTTCGAAATTGTAGCCGACTTCGAGGCGGCCTTCGAAGCCTGCAATGAAGCGTATCAGCGAGGCCGCTGCCCGGTGGAATAGGCGGAATACGGCCTATATGACGTATATATCGATAAGTCCGAATCTTCCTTCTCGCGCAAGTAGATGACAAGTCTCGGTTTGATGCTTTATTTCCGCAAAGCCTAACTTGTAACCTATCTTGCAGGAAATGATGATCTCTATGTCTACTGGTACACCGCCACCGGATCGAGTTACCGTGGCGGGGGACATGCCTATCATGCCATCGAGGGCAGCTTTCGCTGCGGCTTACTACGGATCCACACCGGAGGTAAGTTCTTTGCCAAACCGGTAGTTACCACTTTCCTTTGCCTCGCAAGTTGCTAACATGTAGGGAACACGTAGGGAACGGGATGGTCCGGGAACCAGGCATCGCCGGGTGGGCGCGAGGTCACACCGGTTCATGAAGGTGGTCGGTCTCCCGGGCGTTCTGCTGGTGTCTCTCCGTCGACTACTCCTGGGACTACTCCCGGTGCCTCTCCGTCGACTTCTCCTGGGCGTGCTACCGGTCCTTCTCCAGGTGGTTCTTCTGCAGCTTCTACCGGAGCGAAACCCCGGGCTGCTCGTTTCGCCAAGGATGTGGGCGGACACACCCCGCCCGGGTCCTTCCTCCGCTAGTCGGCACCGGGCTTCTTGCTTGCCATCATTTGCTACCTACTACTATGTATTGGATGACATGGCACTCTCCTCTTGTATGCTACTACATGCACCATGTATGCTACTATGTGGATTTCATGCTATTTATGTGAATTATGGTGATTTTGGATGAATTTGGATGTATTTGTATGCTACTATGTGGATTTCATGCTATTTACGTGAATTATGACGAATTTGGTCGATTTTGGATGAATTTGGTCGATTATATGATATTTATGTGAATTTGGTGGATTATATGAACTGGAACCGGAACTGGATTGCACCGGAACTGGACTCGGAAAACAAAAAAAAAATGGCAGGCCCTATGCCGAGGGTAAGGCCGTCGGCATAGACCCTGACATAGGGCCATATGGTCAGGTCTATGCCGAGGGGGTTGCCCTCGGCGTAGCCCGACGCGCCCAGGCTCTGCCGCGTGTCCACGGTCTGGCTGCATGGATCAAGTATATGCCGAGGGGGTTGCCCTCGGCGTAGAGGCACAGCCTGGCGGCGCCACGACGCGCCACGTCGCCCACCCGCGAGGAGGCCCGGCTGCATGCGCCATGCGGACGCCGAGGGCCGGGCCGTCGGCATAGACTCCGTACGTGGCAGCCAGGCGATGCGCCACGTCGCCCCCACGGCGCGCAGATGGCTAGGCTATGCCGAGGGATTACCGTCGGCGTCCGACGGAGCACCGTTAACGGAGACGGCCGGCCGTGGCCAAACGCCGAGGGCAGCTACGCCGAGGGGAAGTCGCACCGTCGGTATAGCCGGCATACGCCGACGGCTGGCTCTACGCCGACGGACACGATGACAGGTGCCGAGGGACCTGGACGCCGAGGGGCTATGCCGAGGGCTGCCGTCGGCGTAGCCTACGCCGAGGGCCAGGCGTGGCTACGCCGAGGGCAGCCGGCCGTCGGCGTCTACGTCGATTCCTGTAGTGTGATGGATAGACTATCTAATTGGTTCTCCAAATGATACTAGGATACTACCATATATATGTGTTATACGATTTGGTGATTGCAAAGACTCAGCACACTAACTTATCTTAATGCCACAAACTCACAAAGCACTCAGACTATTAATTAAGCATATGCTTTTTTCTTGGCAAGTTCCACGTTCCTGGCAAGTTCCACGTTCCTGTCAACATGTGATTGTCGCTTGAGGAGGAATCCACCGGACACGCCAGCGATGACATCCACCCATCCGCAATTATTTGGTAAGGTGACATCAGAGTCTTGTGAAGCTGGATTACTCGTGGCCAGTGTATATTCTTTTCAAACCTCACCCTGTCACTTCTTTTTGCGAAAATGACACTAATATTAAAAGAAACATACGACAATACAAAGCACCAATGACGATTAGCTGCAAATGAATGATTTGAAATCTTCAATCTATGCAATGAAGTTGGGATGTATGCATCATTTCGATGTAGAGGCTCATGGTACATTCTTGTTTTCAAAAAATAAAAGCTACTAAGTTTTGGTGCCCTGAGTAACTTGCTCGTGTGGATGTACAAGACAGGTTGACACGAGCTAGGTACATAACTTGCTAAGCGATGTCAATCTCTAACAATGCAACCTCGGTACATAGACTCACACGGCTTGGCAAATGCCGCCAATAGATTTTGGCTTGCACTATACTTGTTTTAGTTAGTTTGTTAACTGTTTTTCAATGATCTCAACACCAATTCTCGTGATGTTCTCTACACGAAAAATGATGGGTAGCGACGAGATAATTTTATATCCGCCCGATTTCAAGTTATGTTAGCCGTAGCTCTCCGATTTGCATGAGTTTCAAAGATTGTCCAGATTGATTTCATCAGAATTGTCAGGCAGAGTCAATCTTTTCCAAATTTCATGTAGTATGTCGAACATTATTCGGTGCTAATCACACCGTTTCCAGTGATTCCTTTCTTGTAAGTAGTATTTCCAATGTTTAAGTAATATATGATATTCTAATAGTATAATTTTACTTGCAAATCCCACAATTACATGAAGCCCTGAACTGGACCCTCCTCCCTCATTGCTTGCCTGCGGGAGTTTAAGAGGGCGATCAAGCATCTCGAATGCTTCATAAATGCTTGTCTATGATAAGTATCTCTCCCTCTATCTTTTGGGGCTCATTCACGTATATCCAGGAGGCTATTCAGAAAAATAATTTTGATTCCTTGTAAAGCACATCCTCAGTTTTTGATATATAAAATATTTTGGCAGATCAATTTGCACCGCAAAAACATCTATAATTTGGAAGTGAGAGAGCATATGTCAACTGTCTCGTGACATACTCGTCTTCTTTTTACTGTTCCCCGCGGGGACAATAAAAGTAGGTGTCCGATTCAGGAATGCAAATGTGGGGTGGTGCACGGCCAAGCTGTGAAGTAGACATGCACGGTCAAGACTCGAGATTTTGTTTTCATATGTCAAGACTGAGAACTGGAGACGAGTCGCAATGCCAAGTCGTTATAAGATAGGAAGAACGAGAGAACGTGCCCACTTGTGGTATCGATCCGACCGAAACCAAATCGATATTTCTCATCCGAGATCGAGCTGTGATTCAGTTGGCAGGGACAAAGCAGATGACGTCGCTAGGATGACAGCAGCTCTTAGCCTCTTACGTGGTCGACGCGATGTCAGCACGAAGTCTTGAGGCTCGATATAATTAATTACTTAATAACGAGATCTATCGATGCTGTCTAGTCAGCAGCAACTGGTCGCTTGCTTGCTTCTGATGGTTTCTGCATACATGCCGGTCAAGCAGGTCATATTCTTGGTCCAAAATTAGCACCACGTGGTCCGACTAAGGGCATCTCCAACCGCGCGACCCAAACGGACGCGCTGGGCCGTCCGTTTTGGGCCGTTTGCATGGCCGAACGGACACCCGGACAGCGGCCCGCGTCCGCGTGTCCGTTTGGATCGCACGCTGCGCCCAACGCGCGGACGCAGCGCATTGGTAATAAAATAAAACAGAAATGAAAATAAAAAAGGAAAAGAACAAAACATAAATTTAAACTAGTTGGTCATTAAACTTAGCCCTATTTTGGGCAAATTTTACACAAAAGAAAGCCATATATGGCTTTAAACTAAAAAAAAGCAAACCCTAGCCGGGGTTTTGCGAGCTCGCGGTGGCCGCCGGCAGTACTACCCCAGTAGTACTCGTCATCGTCGGCGTCGATGGCGACGACGCCGCCCGGCGGCGACGCGGCTGTTCCGGCTCGACACGCCGGAGGGCACCGGGGACTCCGGCCGGGGGTCCCACTGCGCCCTTTCCCGGGCGGAGTGCGCGTTCGGCGGGCTCGCCGGCCCTGCGCAGCCGTGCCCTCCGCGCGGACTCCTGTCGGAGCTGCTCCTCCGCCTGCGTGGCCGGCGCTCCTCCTCCGCCGGGCGCGCGGCCCGGCGCCTCCTCCTCCCGGAGCGCCGCCCGACGCGTAGCGGCCTCCTCCCGACGGCGCGCCAGGCTGGAGGAAGGCCCACGCGTCCGCCTGGGCGTCCTCCTGGGCCTTCCTGGCCGCCTCCTCCGGCGCGGAGGTGCGCAGCGTCTCGGCGAGGAGCGGCCATTTGGCCAGCTCGTCGAGGTCCTGCTGCTCGCGGGACGCCGCGAGCGCCGCCGCGGCTCCCGGGTCGTTCTCCTCCTCCCGGGGCTGCGGCTGCGGCTCGCGGCCGGGGCTGGGGCTGAGGCGCGGGCTCGCCGATGTAGAGGCCGCCGGGCGGCGGCCAGCCCGCCTAGCGGCCGTGCTCGGCTGCGCGCGAGGCCGCGCCGTCGCGGATGTGAAGCACGTGCGCCGCCGCGCATCGTGCTCCACCTCGAACCACAAGTCCCAGTTGGGACTTGCGTCGCCGTACGCGGGGTCCTGCCGGAGGTCCACCGGCAGCTGAGCGCGGCGCCTCCGGATCTCGGCGAAGCGGGCGCGGCTCGACGCCGGGATGGGCGGCACCGGAACCCGATCCGGGCTCGGGTGCCGGCCGTGGGGAGGTGCACGTCCCCACGGCATTGGGACGCCGGCGTCCCCGGAACATCTGCGCCACCGCTACGGTGACGTAGATCCGGTCGCGTCTCGGGCGTCGCCGGCGGCCCCATGGCGAACGGCGCCGGCGCGGCGGCCGGCGCTGCTGCCGGCCTCGTGGTCGTTGGCGGATGGCGAGAACTCGCGCTTCGGGGCCATGGCGGCGCGGAAGCTTCGAGCTCGCGCGTGCGGCCGGAGTGGAAAGTGGGGACTGGATAGGGACAGTCCACTTCCCCAGTCCACATTTAATAGGACTCGGGGCACCGACAGGTGGGCCAGCCACGCGGACAGGGCGGACACGCGAGGACGCCGCGTGCCATCCGCGGCCACGCAAACCCGGCCCAGATTTGGGCCGGGTTTGCGTCGTTCCGGACGCCGCGGCCGTCCGCTTTTGCGGTGCGTCCCCGCATTGGGCCGGGTTTTTGTCCGGCTGGACCCATCCGGACGCGCGGGCGCGGGATGGGTCGCCCCGTTGGAGATGCCCTAACAACTTGAAAACTCACGTCTTGTGTGTTTCCATCAGCGCCTGCGCGCGTCACGCACTGGCACATTCTTCTACTCTAATGACGTCACCTTGATTAGGCTCTCTGCTCCATAAGAATTATTAAGATGGATGGACTAAATAAAAGTCAAAAAAGCATGAAAAACAAATTAAGTGTACATCCGGATATTCTATGTCCACACGTAATAACATTTTCTATGACTTGCGTAAAAAGACAATTTTCGGTGCTCCAAAGTAAGCTTCTTACGAGATTTTTTAAAATCTGTTTTACATTGCTCACAAAAAATAGTTTTTCTTATAAAATTTTGTGTGCAAAGATAACATGTTCGGAGTATACATACATGAATGTTTTTCAGAATTTTTGGACATTTTAAAAGAATGAACCTTCCATAATAGGTGCATTTGGACCGATGCGCCAAAATACCATGCCTAAAATACTCAGGAGCTTGGTAGACTTGTTTGTGTCAGTTATTAAAATTCTAGAATTTGTGGGAGAAGAAGACACTAAAAGAACAAATAGATCAAGCAAATGGTTTTCTAGTGTACTTTCAGTCTTTTGACTTTGTCTTCTATTTGCATCTCATGTTGAAAGTTCTTACAACTACAAACACATCGTCATTAACATTGCAGCGGAAGGATCAAGACATAGTAAATGCCATGAATTCCGTGAAGTCAACTAGAACAGTTTTGAATGAACTTAGAGAACATGGATGGGATCTCTTCTGGTTGAAGTTCTTGATTTTTTTGGGAGAAACATGATATTAAAGAGTTGGACATGGAAGAAGCCTAAGTTAATCCAAAAAAGAGAAGACATGTAACTGGAATTGTCAATAAACATCACTATCAAGTTGATTGTTTTAATGATGTTTTTAATTGGCTAGTTCAAGAGCTTGATGGTCGATTTAGTGAGACATCCTCCAATCTTCTTATTTGGTCAGCGGCTTTGAGTCCAAGAGACTCATTTCGTGATTTTAATTTGGAGAGTTTGATAAATTTGGCTAAACTATATCCTCAAGATTTTGATTGTGGAGAACTAAGGGATCTTGATAAGGATCTGCGTCTCTATATTTGATGATGTACGCATAGATGATAGCTTTTTAAATAGTTTTTCGGTAAAGGTAATATATTAATATTAAAAGATATCAATTACACATAGCCTCTGCAACAACGCCCCACCCTAGTGGTAGTACGGATGCACACAACCAAAAAAAGTAGATAAAACTAAGAAATAAAAGTCCCGCTACAACATTTCAGACCTACCAACAACAATACAACGACCACCGTGACAACACCTGAAATACAGACTCTCCAAAAGCGACGCCTCCAAAAAGGAAACAGTGCACTGACACATTGCAAACGTATCTATAATTTTTGATGCTCCATGCTTATTTCACACCAATTTTTATATGTTTTGTTTACACTTTGTTTCACTTTTATACATTTTTCGGAACTAACCTATTGAGAAGATGCCACAGTGTCAGTTTCATATTTTCTACTGTTTTGTATTTCAGAAAATTTATACAGGACATATTCTCAGAATTCGACGAAACAAAAGCCGAAGTTCCTATTTTACTGTAATAAAGACGGAGTCCGAAGGAGAGACGAAGGGGCGCCACGAGGCGGCCACACCTGGCCTAGGCGCGGCCCAGGCTCTAGTCGCGCCTAGGGGTGGTGTGGGCTCCTCGGGCACCCACCGACCTCGCCCTTCCGCCTATTTATTCACCTATTCAGGAAAAACCTAAATACCCAAGGCTCCATGCACGAAAAGTTCCGTCGCGGCTGCCATCCATGGACCCTAGCTCGGGAGTGTTATCACCAGATTTTGGCTAAATCAGGAGATGGGCCGTAGGTGAGATGGGCTTGAAGGTTAAATGCGTGGAGGATCTCTGAAGCGGCCTGACACGAAGAAGTTGGGCTAAATTGCCCATGTATATGTATTATAGTAGATCGCATCTTAATTTAGAAGTTAGAGTTTTACCCGTGCACGGTTAGGTGCACGCCTGAATTAGAAAGTCCCCTGGACTATAAATATGTATCTAGGGTTTATGGAATAAACAACCAACGTTAAACACAAACAAATCTCGGCGCATCGCCAACTCCTTCGTCTCGAGGGTTTCTTCCGGTAAGCACCATGCTGCCTAGATCGCATCTTGCGATCTAGGCAGCGCATAACTTATTACGTTGTTCATGCGTTGCTCGTGCTTGAAGCCTTTTTGATGGCGAGCAACGTAGTTATCTTAGATGTGTTAGGGTTAGCATTGTTCTTCATATCATATGCTTTGTCGTAGTGCAACCCTTATACATCTAGCCGCCCTTACACCTATCTTAGGTGTAGGGGCGGCACCCGCTTGATCATTGTTTAGTAGATCCGATCCGTTACGGTTGCTCCTTGTTCTTCAAGGATTAGTTTAATATCCGCAATAGTTAGGCCTTACAAAGGGTTGGAGGATCCAGCGGCGTGTAGGGTGTAGTTTGCTAGCCCTAGACGAGGATGTTCGGGGATCAACCTCGTGTTGGTTTTAGGCTCTGTCTAGGATCGGCTTACGATCACCGTACGCGGCGCGAGGCCCAATCGTGAGTAGGATGATCCGATTATGTGGTGAAAACCCTAAATCGTCGTAGATCGCTTTAGCTTTATCTTGATCAAGCGGGACCACCATATATTCGTACACCTCGTACGAATCATGGGTGGATCGGCTCTTTGAGCCGATTCACGAGACAACCCGAGAGCCGATCGAGGCTCGTATTTAACGTTTACGTGTATGCCATGCGAGGAACTAAGCGAGGCATCATCCAACACCTTCACGACCGGGTATAGGTCAGGTGGCACGCCCTTGCGACGGCATCGGACGTGTGACCGGAAGGCTTTGCGGGCCGTCGCTGCGAGGGATCAGGGCCAGCCGCAGCCCTAGTTGTTCCCGGCTCTACCTGTGTTGCCATTCGCTGCCCGCCGGTGGGTTTCCGACCGCAACACATTCGGCACGCCGGTGGGACACTCTTCGACATCCACCGCATCGCCATCCACATCCGAGATGGCGGAAAGCACTCCGGTCAAATACGAGGATCCGGCCGACGAGCTCAAGAAGAAGCATGACGAGATCAAGGCAGGTCCTCGAAGCCGACCTTATCGGCTCTTTCCACAGAACCCGCTCCCATGGCATCAGGTGGAAGGGGTTCTCACCTGAAGGCGCACTCGATGGAGTGGACCTGTCCGCCCCGTTAGAAGAACGCACCAGGTCGCTGCGTCAGGATCAACTACATGGTGGCTCATTCGCTGCACCGCCACTCTGAGAGCCTGGTGAACACTTTGGAGCGTGTCGCTCTGCGCGTGATCCAGGAAATCATGAGCCACCAGTATTCTCCGTCGGGACCAGCTCTGGGGACTTACAAAGGAGAGATGTCACTCCAGTCCCGTCCTCCGCTGCCGTTCGCATGGGCAGCACCAGAAGTGCCGAACTCATCGGCATACGTCGTCTACAAGATTGGTGGTGATCCTAGTGACTACCAATTCCTACCTGAGGCGCCCAAGGAGATCCCGCACGGATACGCGTGCGCATATGTACCAGACTGCAGTACACAGGCACTCTCGAACCAGGCTGCAACTGCGAGGGGCCTGCGGAACAGCAGGAGGAACGTCGGGAGCAGATCTTGAGAAGCAAACGTGGTTAGCTAAGTACGCCACTCCGACAAACCTCCAGAGCCCAGCTCCTGCAGTTGGCTCAGAACCGGAAAAGCAAGCATGGCTGGCTAAGTATGCCACCCGGCGAATCTTCAGGGTTCGACACCTTCAGCCATCACCGCGGATCAGATTTGTACAATTCTGAAAGATCAGTTCGGCATGATGCCGAAAAGGAAGACGTTCGGCTACACCAAGCCGTACCCTAACGAGTACGAATTGATCCCGCTACCACCCAAATATCGGCTCACGACTTCACAAAGTTTAGTGGACCGAGATGGTTCCGGCTCCATCGAGCATGTGAGCCGATATTTGGCACTAGCTGGGCACGATCTCAGCATCGGACGAGCTGCGTGTGAGGTTCTTCGCACGGTCCCTCACCGGATCGGCTTTCGGGTGGTACACATCGCTGCCACCGAACTCAATCCGGACTTGGAAGCGGTTGGAAGAGCGGTTCCATGAGCAGTATCACTCGGAGGCTTCCGAGGCTGGCATTGCCGATCTAGCACAAGTACGACGAAGCGCGGGGAAACAGTGTCGGGAATACATCCAGCGCTTCAGGACCGTGAGAACCGATGCTATTCGGTTCACGTAAGTGAAAAAGAAGCGGTCGAGTTGGCGGTGGTGGGTCTCTCATCATCGATCAAGGACGTGGCCTCCCAAGCAGACTACCCTTCATTGGCGCACATGGTGCAAAAGCTGTCAGCATATGAACAGCGCCACCCAGATGTTTACCAGGACAAATTCAAGCGTGCGGTGGCCCTGGTTGAGGCAGACGAGGATGAAGGTGCTGCGGGAGATCGAGAGGTAGCAGTGGCCGAATGGACTCGGGCGACAGGCCCCGTGTCCTGCAAATGGGTTAAGCCACAAGGCCCTCCAAAAGGGTTCGACTTCGACGTGACCAAAACCGAGCAGATTTTCGATCTCTTACTCACGGAGAAGCATATAAAGGTACCCGAAGGCCACAAGATCCGTACGGTGCAAGAGCTGAACGGAAAGCCATACTGCAAGTGGCATAACACGTTCACCCACACCACTAACGACTGCAGGGTGTGGCGTCAGCAGATCCAAATGGCGATAGAAAAAGGGCGGCTAATTTTCAACCAGTACGCCATGAAGGTCGACACACACCCCTTCCCCGCCATTAACATGGTGGAGTATACTTACCATGGAGGGTGCCAGCCAGACTTCTCGTGCAATATCAACATGGTGGGACCTGGGCACCACTCTGGTAAGGACGGAGATGAGGGCAGCTGCTCTCATAGCAAAGACACGAGAGGAAGCCGCTCCACGCGATCGGCTCCGCCACGACGGCAAGCGCTACGTCACGGAGGGAGAAGTGAAGAACATAAGATATCAGCCGACCTCTCTCTGATCACCTCCTCAACAAGTATGTGAGTCGAGTATGACCAACGCCGGCGATACAACGACGATGATGAGAAAGATCGTCCGGCTAGGGACGACAGAGAGACGTCGTCGGCATGATCACGACGAGGAGCGATATGAGCGCCACGCCAAGGAAAGGTCGAGGGAGCAAGACGACGTGGATAGGCACCTGGGACTGCCCCTTCTTCGGACTACTCGCTGGGATTCAGGAATGAGCCGATTGCCTACAATCGGCAAGCGCCCGAATGTAAACGAAGAAGAAGGATGCAGCCTAACGTGTCCGTGTTCAAGCGTCTAGGGCCTCTCCCGCCTCGGAACAAGCATGCTTGAGTCCGCTCGGGTGGAAGATCTCGAGGAACTAGAGGACGATGATGAAGAAGACAAGTATCATCGGCCAAGGTGGTGCCCTGATGGGCTCAGCCGTTCCCAGAAGCGAAGGGTTCAGCGTCTACGTGGGTTGGAGGAAGCTGAAAGATTATACCTGCACACGTTGAGGAAGGCACGGCCTGATCTGGCCGCCAAAATTCAGCGAACCCTGGACGAAGAAGGTCGGCCACAAAGAAAAGAGTGGCGCCCCAGACAAAGGAAAACCGATGATGAGACATCGGCTGGCACAAACATGGTGCTCATCCTCCCAACGGAGTTTACTGCTCGAGGATTAAACGATGCACTCAAGGTGGACGACGGCGAGCGCATCAACATGACAAAGGATGAAGTTAGGCTGGTCGTATCCACTGGCCTAACCATGTAGCTGGAGCAAATCAATGAGCAAACGCAGCGAGGCTGATCCTTGTGATCGGCCCCAAAAATTTATGGAGGGACATTACAAAACCTTCATCGAACAAGCAACGTGGATGCCGATTCCAGCAATCGGCCAAAATTATCCTCACCATCCATTCTGCCTGGGTTCAACATGTGATCCAACAGAGCCGATACCATCAAATCCTTTGAAAGAATCGGCTCGGGGGGCACCCAGGTGGATAAAACACGAGGATAGGCAGTAGAAGCGTCTTACAAATGCCCCAGCAGCCTAAGATATCCTTTGATGATGGGTATTGAAGTATGGGGGCCGATACATAAATCGGCCGTAAAAATTCAAAAAAAAATTAAGCACAGCCGATGCGCAGATGCATGGCCATCGACTCAAAGGGGTACAACATAAGCCGATGCATTGAGCAGGAAGTGGGCCACGAAGGGAGACTCTACTGGAAGAACCTCCAAATTCTTTTTGCAAGTATTCGAGTCCGCAATATCAGCTGGGGCAAGTTTGAGGGACCATGACCCTGACCAATGCCAAGAGCAGCATGGACGTGCAGATCAGGTTAAGGATGGGTTGCATCAAATCCGCCAAAGGAAAGGAACCGATCTGACCAGCAAGGCGCGAGAAGTGGACTGAGGAAACCCGGGGGGCAGCTCACCCTGAAGGTTCTCTGATCTGGGGAGCCGATTTTGTTGAAATCGGCTGGCTCTGCATCATGACTTGGAAACCGATGGTGACACGCTTGGGTGGCCCGCTGCTGTTCTCGCCTTGATGGAGGCTCGGGGGCAACCGATCGCGTAGGTATTCTCGTTCTTAAGAAGCCGATTGAGATTTCATCGGATGGCCTTCCATCATAACCCTTTTCAAGGGGATTGGGCAGGTTTGAAGAGTATCACTGAATATCTGAATGTCCAGAGGTATCGGCTTTAGCATCAAGCCGTTTCGGCAGCGGTTCTGGGGCTCTCTTTAAAGGCGTTGGTCTGCCTCGTTGTCCACCAGAGCTCAAAGTCATCGGTCGAAAAAAGTGAAAGATAGACCGTGAAGGATTGGTATGTTAACATCAGCTTTTGAGCATTGATCAAGTTCACGGTCACTCCGACGTCAAGGAGATGAAGAATGGATCATGAGAGACCGATGCATCATCATCGGCTCATTGAGCATTGGCTAAGTGACGATTGGCGGGATCAGTATGAAGGGAAATCGGCTAAATTAGCATAAAGGAAATCGGCAAAATCAAATTGGGGAATTTCTTCATTGATAAACGAGATTTCTTACATAGAAGAGCTGATTGCCCTCAAAAGGGAGTACTAAGGGGATACATTGCCCCGCCTACTACTACCGATCCTATGCTAAGGGTCCTATCTACGGGCCGTCGCTGCCCTCGTCGTCACCCTCGTCGCCGCTCGCCGCGCGCTGCTCCCGGCGGGCTCGTCGTCGCTGCCGTAGCGGCCGCCGGCAGGACCTTCGTTGTCCTCATCCTCCTCGGTCGTCGTCGTCGTCGTCGCCTGTCGTAGTCACCGAGATTCCCCGGCCGAGGGCAGGTGGCGCTTGGCCGGCGGCTCATCGGAGGGGTTGTCGTCGTCGTCCTCCTCCTCCTCCTCCTCGTTCACCTCCTCGGAGGAGGTGAAGTCATCCCAGGAGAAGCGATCGTCATCGCTCTCCTCCTCCGATTCCCCGTCGGCGAGGAAGCGGAGGTCGCTCTCCCCGTCCATCGAGGACTTGTCGTCCTCGGACCAGATGGAGAAGTCATGGCCGGGCTCCTCCCCGGCCTCTATGGCGCGGCGGGTGTTGGCCGCATGGACCTCTCGTGGGTCCCGTTCTGGCGTCGGCTCGTGGGAGGAAGAGGACTCGAGGGAAAGTCCCGATGAGGCGGAGGACGAAGAAGACATGGTGCGCAGAAGGGCTTTTGGAGTGCTAATGCGGAAAGGATGAGGAAGAGAATTGTTCGGTGCGGTTAAATAAAATAAGTGGGGATTTAATGTTCGAACAGTTTTCGAGGAGGTGGTGCCAAAAAACTGTCAAATCGTGCAGAGAAGTTGGGAAGGCAAGTGGTCATGATGAAAAAATACTGCGACGGTTCTGCTCTGCCACGACATGACCCCTCGAAGAAAAAACAGAGTGGTTTTGAAATTATCATTACCAAAACCAGGGGGGCATGTGTTATCACCAGATTTTGGCTAAATCAGGAGATGGGCCATAGGTGAGATGGGCTTGAAGGTTAAATGCGTGGAGGATCTCTGAAGCGGCCTGACACGAAGAAGTTGGGCTAAATTGCCCATGTATCTGTATTATAGTAGATCGCATCTTAATTTAGAAGTTAGAGTTTTACCCGTGCACGGTTAGGTGCACGCCTGAATTAGAAAGTCCCCTGGACTATAAATATGTATCTAGGGTTTATGGAATAAACAACCAACGTTCAACACAAACAAATCTCGGCGCATCGCTAACTCCTTCGTCTCGAGGGTTTCTTCCGGTAAGCACCATGCTGCCTAGATCGCATCTTGCGATCTAGGCAGCGCAAGCTTATTACGTTGTTCATGCGTTGCTCGTGCTGAAGCCTTTTTGATGGCGAGCAACGTAGTTATCTTAGATGTGTTAGGGTTAGCATTGTTCTTCATATCATATGCTGTCGTAGTGCAACCCTTATACATCTAGCCGCCCTTACACCTATCTTAGGTGTAGGGGCGGCACCCCGCTTGATCATTGTTTAGTAGATCCGATCCGTTACGGTTGCTCCTTGTTCTTCAAGGATTAGTTTAATATCCGCAATAGTTAGGCCTTACAAAGGGTTGGAGGATCCAGCGGCGTGTAGGGTGTAGTTTGCTAGCCCTAGACAGGATGTTCCGGGGATCAACCTCGTGTTGGTTTTTAGGCTCTGTCTAGGATCGGCTTACGATCACCGTACGCGAGCGCGAGGCCCAATCGTGAGTAGGATGATCCGATTATGTGGTGAAAACCCTAAATCGTCGTAGATCGCTTTAGCTTTATCTTGATCAAGCAGGACCACCATATATTCGTACACCTCGTACGAATCATGGGTGGATCGGCTCTTTGAGCCGATTCACGAGACAACCTGAGAGCCGATCGAGGCTCGTATTTAACGTTTACGTGTATGCCATGCAGGAACTAAGCGAGGCATCATCCAACACCTTCCCGACCGTGGTATAGGTCAGGTGGCACGCCCCTGCGACAAGCATCGGACGTGTGACCAGAAGACTTTGCGGGCCGTCGCTCTGAGGGACTGGGGCCAGCCGCAGCCCTAGTTGTTCCCGGCTCTACTGTGTTGCCAGTCGCTGCCCGCCGGTGGGTTTCTGACCGCAACAGGGAGAGGGAGATCATCACCGGAGGCCACTACATCGCCATGCCCGCCTTCGAAGTGATGCGTGAGTAGTTCATCTCTAGACTACGGGTCCATAGCAGTAGCTAGATGGTTGTCTTCTCCAATTTATGCTTCATGTTTAGATCTTGTGAGCTGCCTATCATGATCAAGATCATCTTTATGTAATGCTACATGTTGTATTTGTTGGGATCCAATGAATATTGAATACTATGGTTGAGATCGATTATATACTTGTCATATGTTATTTGTGATCTTGCATGCTCTCCGTTGCTAGTAGATGCTCTGGCCAAGTATATGCTTGTGACTCCAAGATGGAGTATTTATACTCGCTAGTGGGTTCATACCTCTAGTAATCTGGAAGAGTGATAATAACTTCTAAGGTTATAGATGTGTTGTTGCTACTAGGGGGAAACAACAATGCTTTGTCTAAGGATAATTCTATTATTTAATTTACATACATTGCTTAATGCGATAATCTGTTGCTTGCAACTTAATACTGAAAGGGGTGCGGACGCTATCCGGAAGGTGGATTATTAGTCATAGACGCAGTTGGATTACGGTCTATGTATTATGTTGTAATGCCCAAATGAATCTCATGGTAATTATCTTATCATGTATGGTCTTTATTCTGTCAATTATCCAGCTTTAATTTGTTTGCCCATCATGTTATTTATTTTTATGGAGAGACACCTCTAGTAAACTGTGGACCCGGCTCTTTCTTTTACACAGATAAAATCATCCACTGCAAACACTTGTTATGTTTACTTACTGCAAGTATTGTTATCTTTAATTTCACTGCAAACAAACATCTCTTTCCGCACTATACTTTTAATCATTTGTTTTCAGCAAAACTGGTGAGATTGACAATCTCACTGTACATTGGGGCAAAGTGTTTTCGGTGTGTCGTGTACAAGTTCCACGTTGTTGCTGACGCTGGTAGTGCGCCCTTCCAAAAGTTAGTTAGCAACACCTTCGGAAGTCACTTCTTTCTCCTTCTGGTCAATTCAACCTTGGTTTCTTACTGAGGGAAACTTGCTACTGTGCTCATCATACCTTCCTCTTGGGGTTCCCCAACGGTGTGCTCTGCACTCATCATGCACCAACGCCGTCGTTGCCCGACCAAAGGTCTTAGGTTTTCACCATGAAGATAGTCCCCACTCTCAAACCAATGCCTCTAGCAAGGTCATTGCCACGCACAACCAGTTAAGGCTAGACCTTGGGTTTTCACCCTGAGAGGTAAGACTGTGAACTTCACCTGTGATGTCGCCCCCACATGCATACCACTGTTGCGGAGCCCGTAATGCCAAGCAAATCCCTCAACATCATGGAGACTCGAACCTCCTTTCGCCAGTCCACCAATCCGACCTACATGATATTCCTTCTTCTGACTTCACGATGGACCAAAAAGTCACCTGATGTAAACACAAAATAGAGCTTCGCGCCGCTCCCTCCGGAACCAAACGGTCAGAATAAAAACATGGGTGCGCGCGACCAAATACCACCCGATCCAGCAAACTCCAGGCAAAAAGATGCACTGTTCCATGTGCCGGTGGAGTTTTCCGGAACTCATCTCTCTCCAGCCAGATCAAGGCAAACTGACCTCCGGTAGATCTTCATCTTCGCTTGCGAGAAACCCGAGGACCGCCACCAAAAACAAAGCAAGACCAGCAGCCCCCACGCCGACAGTCCATCCTGCCGGATCTCTAGGGAAGAGGACGGCGACGCGGATCATGCGTACCACCGCCGAACCGTCATCGGGGGCGAAGGCTGCCACAGCTCCACCAAATCCTACATGGCTACCGACGGAGAGCATCACGCCCCGGCCAAGTAGCGGTGCCACCCGGCTTCCTCCACTGGTGCTTCATCACCTTCCATCGAACGCCGCCCCGGAAACCCTCTCCTCCCCCTCGTGGTTCGACGGAAGGGGCGCCACCACCGTCGTTGGGGCCGAGGCCGGGACTGGGGCCGGGGCCAGGGCCAGGACCGAGGCCAACAGCAGCGATGGTTGTGAGTCGGCGGTCGGGGGGCGGCTACGGGGCGCGGGGTGGGTGGATCCTCCGCCGCCGCTCGGGAGGGGGGCGGGAGAGGAGGTGGTCAGGATTGGCTGATGTTACTGCTTCCTTAAAATGGGGAGAATTTCACTTTCCGGCATCTGCACCAACCAGGGATGCACACAACCATTTGGCATGAGTACTAAGATTTTTTTTATCTTGATTAAGATTAAAGTATAGTCCTCAAGATAAATTACATGAGTACCAGGACTAGCCTAGGCCTCAAGTATAAATATATAAAAAAATCACGTCCATGAGAATTTGAACTCAGGTGCTGAGTTTGTACATCCACTCACCCAGCCAATTGAGATAGACTCACTTCCTAGCATTTCTAACATAGAAACAATCACTAGTCTTTCTAAGAAAATGGTAGAGGCAAGGATGCATCTTATGTATCATTTGTTTTATCGGCTGTTGAAACTAGTTATTGTGTTGCCTGTTGCCACTTTGAGACATGCTTTTCAGCCATGAAACTGGTAAAAACTTTTTTGCGCAATCGTCTCAATGATGAAAGCTTGAGTGATGATATTATATGTTATGTGGAGAAAGAAGAAATGAAGAAAGTCACCAATAATCAAGTGGTTAAGTATTTCATGGCTTTAAGGAATCGGGTGTCCAAAGAGTGAAAGGTAATATGAAATTTTTAACTAGTTGACTAATATAATTTCTGTCGTTCTACTTTATCTCATTTCAAAATTAAGTCTACTTTATATCTTGTAGGTTATGACTCTTCCATTTAATGATCTACTTTTGAATTTGGAAGCACAAGAGATATTTTTCAAGTAACTTTGTGTTTTATTTTATCAATATCATAGATATTTTTATTTTTGAATACTATTTTATTTTGTATTTGCACGTTGTCTTCAAGTATGCCATATTATATATACTAGACAATACTCCTCGCGAAGTTGAAACACCTTCAATGCAAGACAAATTAAAAAATATAGTTGAAGATTTTTTAAATGGAAGCTTTCAGTACCCGGTTTCAGCATTGTTATTTGCATATATAAGCGAAAGCAGAGATATGATATACATACAGCTTCTAATAGAAACCATAGTATAATTGGACTCTTTAAATATAAGAGGATACAACATGTAACTACGTAGGAGAAAGAAGATACAACTTACATGTGACTCTAGATGAGCAAGTACATGTGACTCCAGATGTTGTCATTGGTGGCAAAGAGAAATTGGTAATTGAGTCAATATGTGCTCAGTGGGAAACAGCGCAGATGGCCTGATTGGCTTGCCCTCGACTCGAGGTGTCAGATGGAAGGTCAGACATGTAGCTTATCGTGAGAAGGTTGGATGAATGGCGGCCGGATGAAGATCCGAATGCGTCTACGTACGGATCTTATTGAGCGCGGATGAACGGCGGTGCAGAAGTCGAAGAGAGGGCGGTTGCTCTTCCGAGGAGTTCGCGCTCCAGACCGGCGGTTGGCGTGTCGGTCGATGCGGTTGCCAATGCGACGGTTCCCCTTCCCGGCAACTGCACCGTCGCTACATAGGCGGTGGTTGTGCGTTCGAGCCGCTGACGCGTCGGGCCCGCACCTCCTCGCCTCTCATTTTGTTGTGTCCGGCGTGCCCGGCGCGTCCCCTGTGTAGCGGGGACGGGCTCGGGGCACCGGACACCGTATTGGGCCGCGCCGGACAAAAAGGGCCTCTGAGGCGCGCGCGGCTAGGAACGATTTTTTTTCCGGCGTGCCCCAAATACCTTTGGGGACGGTTTGGGGGACGCGACTAGAGATGCTCTAAGAGCATCTCCAGCCGTGTCTCCCAAAGCGTTTCCCAAAAGTTTTTGGAGCGCGTTAGTGAAAGTATAGAGATGGTAAACCTAGAGGGGGGTGAACAGGTTTCTACAGCAATATTAGGCTTTGCGGAATATAAAGGTGTTATCACCAGAATTTGACCAAGTCAGAGGTGGGCCGCGATCAAGATGGTTTGAAGAAATATATATATAGAAGGAATACGTGGATCGGCCTTTTATACCAAGTTGGGCTTAATTGTCCGTGTGTCTGTAACATATTAGATCGTATCTTAGTTTAGAGATAGAATCTTACTCGTGCACGGTTTGGTGCACGCCCACATTAGAAAGTCCCCGGGACTATAAATATGTACCTAGGGTTTATGGAATAAACAACAACTCACGTTCAACCCCAAACAAACCAATCTCGGCGCATCGCCAACTCCTTCGTCTCGAGGGTTTCTATCAGGTAAGCGACATGCTGCCAAGCCCCACGTTGTTCATGCGTTGCTCGTACCGAAGCGCTTTGATGGCGAGCAACGTAGTTATCATTAGATGTGTTAGGGTTAGCATTGTTCTTCGTTTAAGCATGCTTACGTAGTGCAACCCTTGCATATCTAGCCGCCCTCACGCCTATCTCAGGTGTGGGGCGGCACCCCGCTTGATCATTATTTAGTAGATCTGATCCGTTACGATTGCTCCTTGTTCTACGAGGATTAGTTTAATATCTGCAATAGTTAGGCCTTACAAAGGGGGGGGAGGATCCAGTGGCACGTAGGGTGGCGTTCGCAAGTCCTAAACAGGATGTTCCGAGGATCAACTTCATGTTGGTTTTTTGGCCTTGTTTAGGATCGGCTTACGAGCACCGTGCGTGGCCGCGAGGCCCAACCTGGAGTAGGATGATCCGATTATGCGGTGAAAACCCTAAATCGTCGTAGATCTCATTAGCTCTATCTTGATCAAGCAGGACCACCAAGTATTCGTGCACCCCGTACGAATCATGGGTGGATCGGTTCTTTGAGCCGATTCACAGGACAACCTGAGAGCCGATCGAGGCTCGTATTTAACGTTTACATGTATGCCCCGGCAGAAACTAAGCGAGGCATCCCCATCACCTTCCCGGCCGGTATAGGTCAGGTGGCACGCCCTTGCACTTCGCATCGCCGCGTGTGACCAGAAGAGCATTGCGGGCCGTCGCTCGGAGGGGTCTCAGGCCAGCCGCAGCTCTAGGCTCTTCCCGGCTCTACGGTGTTGACAAGGCCGCTGCCCGCCGGTGGGTTTTGGCAGTCAACACATTCTCGGCACGCCGGTGGGACAATCGTCTACATCAACCACATCGCCATCTACATCCGAGATGGCGGACGGCACGCCGCGTCACCTACGAGGAGCTGCCCGACGAGCTCAAGAAGCAATACAACGAGATCAAGGCCACCCTCGAAGCCGACCTCATCGGCTCTTTTCGCGAGAACCCGTTCCCATGGCATCGGATGGAAGGGATTCTCACCGCAAGGTGCTCTCGATGGGATAGACCTCTCGCCCCGTCGGAGGAACGCACCAGGGGACTGCGGCAGGAGATCAACTACTTGGTGGCTCACTCGCTACATCGCCACTCTGAAAACTCGGTCAACGTGTTGGAGCGTGTCGCTCTGCGCGTAATCCAGGAGATCATGAGCCACCAGTACTCGCCGTCAGGACCAGCTCTCGGGACTCATCAAGGAGAGTTGCCATCCCGATCCCGTCTACCAAGCGTAGGAAAGCCGATGGCGAGACTTCGGCTGATGCGAACGCATTGCTCGTCTCTCCCGACGGAGCCTAGTGCTCCAGATTTACACGAGGGGAATTACGATACCTTCATGAGAGGGCTTTGACCCAGCGAGTCGGCTAAGATTATGTTCACCACACGGTTTGCTTGGGTCCAACGGCGATCTAACGAACAGCCGACCACGTCGGCTACACGAATCCCAACGGAGCCGACGTGCGAGTACAGCCGCCTTGGCGTAACGCAAAGCCGATATCTGTAGTTACCAGACAGATTCGGCTCGAGGGAGGCATATGGTCACCACACCAGACAGATGGTAAATGTTAGCCGGTGGAAAATCGGCCAGTAAAAACAAAAAGGAGAGAAGCAAAACGTTGCAAACGTGGCAATTACAGAAAGACCCAGTCCAGCGAAAGATCATCCGTCTATGAAGGCCCTACTGAAGAAACACACCAAGGGCGATGATGGCATCGACACGGATGCGTTCCGCCTCAGCGATCTCAGCCTCGTCATCTGCGTCTTTGCCCGTCACCAGCTGATTGCTCAGGGAACGGATTTCAGCCAGATCGGTCTTCAGATCGGCTGTGAGGCCTTTTCTTCTTCTTCGGAGCGGGCAACAAGGGCCTCCTTGTCTTGGATGAGCCGTTTGGTCACCCTTACCCTCTCTTCAAGGTCCTCCAGCTCCTTGTGCGGGTCTCGAGTTCGGTGCGAGTGGCAGAAGTATCCGTCTTGGCGTCCGCAGCAGCCTTCTTCTCATTGAGCCGTCGACACTTCTCGGCAATTTCGGCTCTCAGCGGAAGTTGGGAGTGGCGAAGAGTAATCCTTTGGCGAGCTGATTGCACCCGTGACTTAAAGACCGACAGGGTGACAGCGGCCAAAGCTTCACTTGCGAGGTCATAGGGAGATGAGGATGGATATCCTCGAGGATGCCTTTGACTTCTTTGGAATTCTCAATCAGAGCCTCAATAGAGGTAGAGAGCAAGTCCTTGAGGCGCTGGAGCTGGCCACGGATCGTGCTGATATCCGGCTCCCCACTTGCCTTGGAAGAAATGGGATCGATGGATGCTGGGTCGAACGTAAGCAAGCTCGAGAGATCACAACCCTGATAAGGCAAACACAGTGAGTTTAGCAGGTGACGAGGAACTGATGGAGCCAAGGAGGAGAGACATACCTCTCCCAAGGGAGAAGGAACAACCGACGCAGTAACGATCGGCTTTTCTGGGGACTCGGTTGGATCAGCCACTCGTGCATCCGCTGGCGTCGGGGCAGCTAGATCCAGGGTAGCGGACGGCCTCGGTACCTCCTCAACATCCCCGCTAGAAGTTTCGGCGGCCTACAAGAGGAAGTGATTAGCCGATCCAAATGATAACGGGACAGCATGAAAGCGTGACCACGAAGATAATTACATTTGAGACCTCCTGGCTTGATGAAGAGGCTTGTGGGTTCTTACGAGCCCTTTTGACACAGCGGTGCTTCGTACGTAACCCCGATCCGGTCGGGGCCTCGAGGAGCAGGGGTTCCGGTGATCGACTTTTTCTTGGAAGCCGGCGCCGGCGGCCGTCGACTCCGGGTAGTGGACCTCTCGGAATCGCCCGAGCTCGAGTCTCCCCGGCTGGTTTCTTCGGCTCCGCTCGGAGGATCCTTCGGTGGAGGCCCGTAGGAAAGGATACAAGCGCGTCATAAACAAATTCTTTGAAAAAAGCGGACAAGCGCTCGCAGGGTCCGAACCAACTTACACGCAAGCTTTCCTGGGCCGGAGCTTTACGCTTCGGGGTTTTCCTCGGCCGCTACCTTCCTCACCGCCGTCCTCGCCCGAGTCGAGGCTCGAGGGGCAACGGGCCCCGAAGATGCTTTACTCTTGGGAGCCGATTTCGGTGAAATCGGCTGACTCGCATTATAACTTTCTTCGGGGAGGCGAGCTCGCGAAGAGAACCACTGGTGCCGGAGGAAGAAATACGAAAGGGGAACCGTCGGCTTGTGTAGGAGCTGGGCCATCTTGTTGCTGCCGGGAGAAAAGAGTCAGTCACGAGACAATCACCATAAGGCGAGTTACAAGAAATGCTTAAGCGACGGTACACTGGTCGGCAGGGGGATCATATTCAGCGTCAAGCTCCTTCAGCTGCGGTCCTAGTGCCCTCCTGAAGACGTGGGTCTTCCACATAGACCACCAAGTTTCAAAACCATCGGTGGTGAAGGAGAAACGGAGGTCGTGGGGAATTGGTATGGCCAAAGCATCAAAGAAGGTATAGCACCTTTGGGCAGTGAGGATGTCGGGCGGTTCAGCTCTACTTGTCGTCGGGTGGTGTAGGAAGAAGTGTGGAGGCACTCGTCCGAGACCAAGCCGTCGAGCCGCTACTATCGGTTGATAACACTCATAACCGGGCTTGATGATCCGGTTTGAGGTACTCATGCCAACGAGGGAGAAAGCAAGGACGAATCATGAGGAGTACAAGTGCGTGATGCCGGCGTCATCGGCAAAGTCGTCCAATCGGAAAGAGACGGGGTTTTCAAAATTTGCCGATTCGGTGTAAGGGTGGAACAGGGGGTTGTCCAAACCTCGGAAGAAAATCTTAAACCACCCTCGCCGCTTCCTTGGGGATCAACCCGCTGCCCGGGAGACCATACGAGGGCTTGGCCGTAGGCCGGTGCATCGAATTTCCTTGCCATTTTCATCCGGAAAGGTGCAGGTGGTCAGCGATGGGAAGTCCGGGATTTGGCTTTGGAAGTATAGTTGGGCCCACAACTCGAATGAACCACCGAGGGCCGCCGACTTTAACCGTCTTGCGAGTGAACAGTTTGACGGACATCGGTTGAAGGGATCGATAAATCTCTCCAAGGAATAGCTTGCCTAGGCCAAGTTGGGTGCCTTTAGCGAGTTCATAGGCCGAGGAGAGGTAATTCTTGGTAGGAGCAAGTGATGGACCACGAGAATATGAAGTGCTCCAGCCGGAAATTCAAGAAGGCCGTGTGCTCCCTCTGCGTCACAGGGCCTTTGGTTTTCATGTAACGATTGAGATAGGCACCCCGACCTGGTACACTCTTTTTTAGAGGAGAGAGTGAAAGGGACCTTTGGCGGCTTGAATGCGTAAGGGCCGGGAGATGCAATGTCTAGCCCCGTGATCATGGCCACATCCAGCAGGGGTCGGAGTCATAGGACCATGACCAAACATGAAACGGTTCAGTGCGTCGGACCGAAGTAGCCAATGGTTTTCGGGATGTTCTCATTCTTCTCAAGAGGAGACAGCGATAATGATAGGGCATCGGCTATTCCTATGGTTTCCCAAGTGGCATAGTGGGATTTTGATACCCTATCTGTACCATGCCACCCAACCTTCGTGGGGATTGGGCCGGGCTCGCAGAGCGTCGGCCCAGAAGTCAGAATCTAGGTTTTGGCTCACAAAGGGGATTCACGTTAGCTTCGCATGAGATTAACGGGCGGGGCTCTCGAAGAACGAGGACCGAGGCACATCGAATTTGCGAGAGAAGGATGTGGCGAGAAGAATGTCTGAAACCTAAATTAGTAGCGGAGCGAGGCATTAATTCAGGTGTTTGCATTAATCCCGTGTCAAAGTCAAACGGCGAGAAGAGGTTGAGGATTACCTTCAGTCCGGAAACCGTGGTATCGGTGTTGGCTGATTCCGCCATGAGATGCGTTGAAGAAATTGGAAGCCGCGCGGTCGAGATCTGTGTAGGGGTGGTGGATTGGAACTGCTCGGGCGGCGATTTGGGGATCCGACTCTGTCTTTGCAGATGGAGGTCGCGGGTTACCGTTTGGAAGAGGCGGCTAGCTCGGACGTTACCCAGTGTGTTTATGAGAGAGACCGATGCGGCGCCATCGGTTCTTTTTGAAGATCGTGTGACTTTGACTATCGGCAAAACGACTGGCTGGAAACGCTTCTTCAGTAATAAAGGAGTGTTTTTTAATAAAGAACCGATTGCTCAAGGAGAGCCGATTGCTTGCATACCACTGATGCCATGTTACTAATCCTCGCTGCCCTCATTATCGGCATCATGGCTCCTCACTGCAAAATATGAGGAGACAAAGGATACTGCAACGGTGATGCCACGACATGACCCGACGAGAGAAGAGCATGATGATTTTGGAAATGATATTTCCAAAACCAGGGGGGCATGTGTTATCACCGGAATTTGACCAAGTCAGAGGTGGGCCGCGATCAAGATGGTTTGAAGAAATATATATATAGAAGGAATACGTGGATCGGCCTTTTATACCAAGTTGGGCTTAATTGCCCGTGTATCTGTAACATATTAGATCGTATCTTAGTTTAGAGATAGAATCTTACTCGTGCACGGTTTGGTGCACGCCCACATTAGAAAGTCCCTGGACTATAAATATGTACCTAGGGTTTATGGAATAAACAACAACTCACGTTCAACCCCAAACAAACCAATCTCGGCGCATCGCCAACTCCTTCGTCTCGAGGGTTTCTATCGGGTAGCGACATGTCTGCCTAGATCGCATCTTGCGATCTAGGCAGCACTAAGCCCACGTTGTTCATGCGTTGCTCGTACTCGAAGCGCTTTTGATGGCGAGCAACGTAGTTATCATTAGATGTGTTAGGGTTAGCATTGTTCTTCGTTTAAGCATGCTTACGTAGTGCAACCCTTGCATATCTAGCCGCCCTCACGCCTATCTCGGGTGTGGGGCGGCACCCCGCTTGATCATTATTTAGTAGATCTGATCCGTTACGATTGCTCCTTGTTCTACGAGGATTAGTTTAATATCTGCAATAGTTAGGCCTTACAAAGGGGGGGAGGATCCAGTGGCACGTAGGGTGGCGTTCGCAAGTCCTAAACGGGATGTTCCGAGGATCAACTTCATGTTGGTTTTTTGGCCTTGTTTAGGATCGGATTACGAGCACCGTGCGTGGCCGCGAGGCCCAACCTGGAGTAGGATGATCCGATTATGCGGTGAAAACCCTAAATCGTCGTAGATCTCATTAGCTCTATCTTGATCAAGCGGGACCACCAAGTATTCGTGCACCCCGTACGAATCATGGGTGGATCGGCTCTTTGAGCCGATTCACAGGATAACCTGAGAGCCGATCGAGGCTCGTATTTAACGTTTACATGTATGCCCTGCGGAAACTAAGCGAGGCATCCCCATCACCTTCCCGGCCAGGTATAGGTCAGGTGGCACGCCCTTGCACTTCGCATCGCCGCGTGTGACCGAGAAGAGCATTGCGGGCCGTCGCTCGGAGGGGTCTCGGCCAGCCGCAGCTCTAGGCTCTTCCCGGCTCTAAAAGTGATTAAAAAAGCAACATAGGAGACAGCCCGCTGTTTTTTCTGATCGTTTATTTATGTTGAATCTTGAAGTTGTTATCCTTGTAACCTCTCCTTATCTTAGTTTTGTACATTGTGTACAACTAAAGTCGTTGATAGTAAAGTAAGTACTAGATTTGGATTGCTTTACGAGTTCAGATTTCTTTCTTTGTCACGAATCTGGGTCTACCTCTCTGTAGGTAGCTCAGAAAATTAAGCCAATTTACGTGCATGATCCTCGGATATGTACGCAACTTTCATTCAATTTGGGCATTTCATTTGAGCAAGTCTGGTGCCTCAATAAAATCCATCTTTACGGACTGATTCTGTTTGACAGATTCTGCCTTTTATTCGCATTGCCTCTTTTGCTATGTTGGATGAATTTCTTTGATCCATTAATGTCAGTAGCTTTATGCAATGTCCAGAAGTGTTAAGAATGATTGTGTCACCTCTGAACATGTGAATTTTTATTGTGCACTAACCCTCTAATGAGTTGTTTCGAGTTTGGTGTGGAGGAAGTTTTCAAGGATCAAGAGAGGAGTATGATACAATATGATCAAGGAAGTGAAAGCTCTAAGCTTAGGGGATGCCCGGTGGTTCACCCCTGCATATTTTAAGAAGACTCAAGCGTCTAAGCTTGGGGATGCCCAAGGCATCCTTCTTCATCGACAACATTATCAGGTTCCTCCTGAAACTATATTTTATTCCGTCACATCTTATGTACTTTGCTTGGAGCGTCGGTTTGTTTTTGTTTTTGTTTTGTTTGAATAAAATGGATCCTAGCATTCACTTGTGTGGGAGAGAGACACGCTCCGCTGTAGCATATGGACAAGTATGTCCTTAGGCTCTACTCATAGTATTCATGGCGAAGTTTCTTCTTCGTTAAATTATTATATGGTTAGGTGGAAAATGCTACATGTAGTAATTGCTAAAATGTCTTGAATAATTTGATACTTGGCAATTGTTGTGCTCATGTTTAAGCTCTTGCATCATATACTTTGCACCCGACTAATGAAGAAATACATAGAGCTTGCTAATTTGGTTTGCATATTTGGTTTCTCTAGAGTCTAGATAATATCTAGTATTGAGTTTTGAACAACAAGGAAGAGCGGTTGTAGAGTCTTATAATGTTTACAAATATGTCTTTTATGTGAGTTTTTGCTGCACCGGTTCATCCTTGTGTTTGTTTCAAATAACCTTGCTAGCCTAAACCTTGTATCGAGAGGAATAACTTCTCATTGCATCGAAATCTAACCGGGCCAAACCACTATGCCATTGTGTCCTATACCTACCTACTACATATTATTTCTAATGACATTCCAAAATGGTGGCAAATTTTCTTTAAATTTCCATTCTTTATCTTTGCAATATATAGCTCATGGGACAAATAGCCTAAAAACTATTGTGGTATTGAATATGTACTTATGCACTTTATCTCTTATTAAGTTGCTTGTTATTACGATAACCATGTTCTGGGGGCCGCCATCAACTACTCTTTGTTGAATATCATGTGAGGATTTGTATATATTAGTCTTGTACGAAGTAAAGTTACCACTCATTTAATGGTTAGAGCATGCATATTGTTAGAGAAGAACATGGGCCGCTAACTAAAGCCATGAATCATGGTGGAAGTTTCGATTTTGGACATATATCCTCAATCTCATATGAGAACATTAATTGTTGCTACATGCTTATGCATTAA
>NC_061512.1:190787599-190807234 GCF_022539505.1 Lolium rigidum | reverse complement strand
TGATATAGAAAGCTCAAAGCTTGGGGAAGAGGTGTTTGAAAATCCTTTAGCTACTGGTCATTATGTTCTTGATACATCTCCTTCTAATAACAATGATGGTGTGGACACGGATAAACCGGTCGTGAAAGATAACTATTCTATTTCCTATGATGACACCGTGCCCCCGATCTCTCGATGATTATTATAAAGAATGCTATGATATAGGTTCTAACTATCCTTATGAAACTTGTCATAGTCATGATTGGATTAACAAAAACAATTCCCTTTATATGCAATTTGTTTACCATGTTCAAATTCTTGATAATAATCTTACTCCAATTACTATTAATGAGAATAACTCTTCTTATGCCAAATTTAATGATACTTCTATGCATATGAACCATGATAAGAATGTTTTAAGTGATGGGTATATTGTGGATTTCATCAATGATGCTACTGAAAGTTATTATGAGAGAGGGAAATATGGTTATATGCATTTCAATAATATTAAGTTTCCCTCTTTATGTTGAGAATCTTGAAGTTACTCGTGTTTTATCCTCTTATGCTTGTCACTTTGTTCTTCATGAATTCATTTGTGTACAAGATGCCTCTTCATAGGAAGCATGTTAGACTTAAATGTGTTTTCAATTTGCCTCTTGATGCTCTCTTTTGCTTCATACTCTATTTTTCATGTGAGCATCATTAAAACTGCTGAGCCCATCTTAATGGCTATAAAGAAAGAACTTCTTGGGAGATAACCCATGTGTTATTTTGCTACAGTACTTTGTTTTATATTTGTGTCTTGGAAGTTGTTTACTACTGTAGCAACATCTCCTTATCTTAGTTTTGTGTTTTGTTGTGCCAAGTAAAGTCTTTGATAGTAAAGTGAATACTAGATTTGGATTACTGCGCGTAAACAGCATTTCTTTGCTGTCACGAATCTGGGTCTAATTCTCTGTAGGTAACTCAGAAAATTATGCCAATTTACGTGAGTGATCCATAGATATTTACGCAACTTTCATTCAATTTGAGCATTTTCATCTGAGCAAGTCTGGTGCCCTTTTAAAATTCGTCTTTACGGACTGTTCTGTTTTGACAGATTCTGCCTTTTATTTCGCATTGCCTCTTTTGCTATGTTGGATGAATTTCTTTGATCCATTAATGTCCAAGTAGCTTTATGCAATGTCCGGAAGTGTTAAGAATGATTGTGTCACCTCTGAACATGTTAATTTTTATTGTGCACTAACCCTCTAATGAGTTTGTTTTGAGTTTGGTGTGGAGGAAGTTTTCAAGGGTCAAGAGAGGAGGATGATATACTATGATCAAGGAGAGTGAAAGATCTAAGCTTGGGGATGCCCGGTGGTTCACCCCTGCATATTCTAAGAAGACTCAAGCGTCTAAGCTTGGGGATGCCCAAGGCATCCCCTTCTTCATCGACAAATTATCGGTTCCTTCTCTTGAAACTATATTTTTATTCGGCCACATCTTATGTACTTTACTTGGAGCGTCTCGTGTGTTTTTGTTTTTGTTTTTGTTTGAATAAATGCTTGTGTGGGAGAGAGACACGCCCCGCTGGTTCGTATGAACACATGTGTTCTTAGCTTTTAATTTTCATGGCGAAGGATGAAACTCGCTTCGTTAATTGTTATATGGTTGGAAACGGAAAATGCTATATGTAGTAACTGGTATGATGTCTTGAATAACTTGATACTTGGCAATTGTTGTGCTCATGTTTAAGCTCTTGCATCATATACTTTGCACCCATTAGTGAAGAAATACATAGAGCTTGTTAAAATTTGGTTTGCATGAGTGGTTTCTCTAAAGTCTAGATATTTTCTAGTGAGGTGTTTGAACAACAGGGAAGACGATGTATAGTCTTATAATGTTTGTAATATGTCTTTTATGTAAAGTTTTGATGTACTAGTTTATGCTTGTGTTTGCTTCAAATAACCTTGCTAGCCTAAACCTTGTATCGAGAGGGAATACTTCTCATGCATCCAAAATCCTTGAGCCAACCACTATGCCATTTGTATCCACCATACCTTCCTACTACATGGTATTTATCAGCCATTCCAAAGTAAATTTCTTGAGTGCTACCTTTAAAATTCCATCATTCACCTTTGCAATATATAGCTCATGGGACAAATAGTTTAAAAACTATTGTGGTATTGAATATGTACTTATGCACTTTATCTCTTATTAAGTTGCTTGTTGTGCGATAACCATGCTTCGGGGACGCCATCAACTATTCTTTGTTGAATATCATGTGAGTTGCTATGCATGTTCGTCTTGTCTGAAGTAAGAGAGATCTACTACCTTTATGGTTGGAGCATGCATATTGTTAGAGAAGAACATTGGGCCGCTAACTAAAGCCATGATTCATGGTGGAAGTTTCAGTTTTGGACATATATCCTCAATCTCATATGAGAATAATAATTGTTGCCACATGCTTATGCATTAAAGAGGAGTCCATTATCTCGTTGTCCATGTTGTCCCGAGTATGGATGTCTAAGTTGAGAATAATCAAAAGCGAGAAATCCAAAATGCGAGCTTTCTCCTTAGACCTTTGTACAGGCGGCATGGAGGTACCCCATTGTGACACTTGGTTAAAACATGTGCATTGCAAAGATCCGGTAGTCCAAGATAATTAGGACAAGGTGCGGGCACTATTAGTATACTATGCATGAGGCTTGCAACTTGTAAGATATAATTTTCATAACTCATATGCTTTATTACTACCGTTGACAAAATTGTTTCATGTTTTCAAAATAAAAGCTCTAGCACAAATATAGCAATCGATGCTTTCCTCTTTGAAGGACCATTCTCTTTACTTTTATGTTGAGTCAGTTCACCTATCTCTCTCCACCTCAAGAAGCAAACACTTGTGTGAACTGTGCATTGATTCCTACATACTTGCATATTGCACTTGTTATATTACTTTGCATTGACAACTATCCATGAGATAAACATGTTACAAGTTGAAAGCAACTGCTGAAACTTTATATTCCGTTGTGTTGCTTCAATGTCTGTACTTTGAATTTATTGCTTTATGAGTAACTCTTATGCAAGACTTATTGATGCTTGTCTTGAAAGTACTATTCATGAAAAGTCTTTGCTATATGATTCAATTGTTTACTCATTGCATTAACATTGTTTTGAATCGCTGCATTCATCTCATATGCTCTACAATAGTATGATTAAGATTATGTTGGTAGCATGTCACTTCAGAAATTATCTTTTATCGTTTACCTACTCGAGGACGAGTAGGAACTAAGCTTGGGGATGATGATACGTCTCCAACGTATCTATAATTTCTGATGTTCCATGCTTGTTTTATGACAATACCTACATGTTTTGTTCACACTTTATATCGTTTTTATGCGTTTTCTGGAACTAACCTATTGACGAGATGCCGAAAGGCCGCTTGCTGTTTTCTGCTGTTTTTGGTTTCAGAAATCCTAGTAAAGAAATATTTTCGAATCGGACGAAATCAAGACCGAAGGCCTTATAATTCCTGGAAGCTTCCGGAGCACCGGAGAAGAGTCAGAGAGGTGCCAGGGGTGGCCCACACCACCTGGCCGCGCGGCCCAAGGGCGCGCCCCCCTATGGTGGCACCACCCCGTGGCCCCTCCGACTCCGATTCTCGGCCTATAAGATCGTCTCTGACCTAAAAACATCGATACAAAAGACGGAAACAGAGAAAACCATCCAGAGCCGCCGCCATCGCGAAAGTCCAATTCGGGGGACAGAACTCTCTGCTCCGGCACCCTGCCGGGACGGGGAATTGCCCCCGGAGCCATCTCCACCGCCGTCTCCACCGCCATCTTCACCGCCATCGCTGCCTCCACGATGAGGAGGGAGTAATCTACCCCTGGGCCGAGGGCTCCGCCGTAGCTATGTGGTTCATCTCTCTCTTTATGTGATCTAGTTGAATATCATCTATGTGCTACTCTAGTGATGTTATTAAAGTAGTTTTATTCCTCCCGCACTGTGTAATGGTGACAGTGTGTGCATCCGTGTTAGTACTTGGCGTAGGCTATGATTGTAATCTCTTGTGGATTATGAAGTTAACTATTGCTATGATAGTATTGATATGATCTATGCCTCCTTCATGGTATGATGGTGACAAGTGTGCATGCTATGTTAGTTCTTGGTGTAATTGTGTTGATCTATCTTACACTCTAAGGTTATTTAAATATGAACATTGAATATTGTGGAGCTTGTTAACTCCGGCATTGAGGGTTCGTGTAATCCTACACAATTAGTGGTGTTCATCATCCAACAAGAGGGTGTAGAGTAGTCCTATTATGTGATCATTATTGAGAGTGTCCACTAGTGAAAGCAGGATCCCTAGGCCTTGCTTCCAAGCATCGAATCTCCGTTTGTTTACTGTTTTGTTACATGTTTACTCGCTGCCATATTTCATTCAGATTACTATTACCACTCATATCCATCCATATTACTTGTATTTCACTATCTCTTCGCCGAACTAGTGCACCTATACATCTGACAAGTGTATTAGGTGTGTTGGGGACACAAGAGACTTCTTGCTTTGTGGTTGCGGGGTTGCTTGAGAGGGATATCTTTGACCTCTTTCTCCCTGAGATCGATAAACCTTGGGTGATCCACTTAAGGGAAACTTGCTGCTGTTCTACAAACCTCTGCTCTTGGAGGCCCAACACTGTCTACAAGAATAGAAGCTCCCGTAGACATCAGACGTGCAGCAATATGTGAATCATTAACATTACTAGTGGTGGTAATAGTCCAAACTTTAGCTACATTATTCTCTTTAGCTAGTTTTTCATTTTCCTCTCTTTCCCACCTAGCATGCAATTCAGCCATTAATCTTATATTCTCATTAATTCTAACTTGGATGGCATTTGCTGTAGTAACAATTTTATTTTCAATATCCTTATTAGGCATAACTTTCGATTTCAAAAGATCAACATCAGAGGCAAGACTATCAACCTTAGAAGCGAGAATATCAATTTTATTGAGCTTTTCCTTAACAGATTTGTTAAAGGTAGTTTGTGTACTAATAAATTCTTTAAGCATAGCTTCAAGTCCAGGGGGTGTGTTCCTATTATTGTTGTAATAATTCCCATAAGAATTACCATAACTATTCCCATTATTGTAAGGATATGGCCTATAGTTATTACTAGAATTGTTCCGATAAGCATTGTTGTTGAAATTATTATTTTTAATGAAATTTACATCAACATGTTCTTCTTGAGCAACCAATGAAGCTAACGGAACATTATTAGGATCAACATTAGTCCTATCATTCACAAGCATAGACATAATAGCATCAATCTTATCACTCAAGGAGGAGGTTTCTTCGACAGAATTTACCTTCTTACCTTGTGGAGCTCTTTCCGTGTGCCATTCGCAGTAATTAATCATCATATTATCAAGAAGCTTTGTTGCTTCACCAAGAGTGATGGACATAAAGGTACCTCCAGCAGCTGAATCCAATAGGTTCCGCGATGAAAAATTCAATCCTGCATAAAAGGTTTGGATGATCATCCAAGTAGTCAGTCCATGGGTTGGGCAATTTTTAACTAAGGATTTCATTCTTTCCCAAGCTTGTGCAACATGCTTATTATCCAATTGTTTAAAATTCATTATACTACTCCTCAAAGATATAATTTTAGCAGGGGGATAATATCTACCAATAAAAGCATCCTTGCATTTAGTCCATGAATCAATACTATTCTTAGGTAGAGATAGCAACCAATCTTTATCGCTTCCTCTTAATGAGAAAGGAAACAATTTTAATTTTATAATGTGACCATCTACATCTTTATACTTTTGCATTTCACACAATTCAACAAAATTATTGAGATGGGCAGCAAGATCATCGGAACTAACACCGGAAAATTGCTCTCTCATAACAAGATTTAGTAAAGCGAGGTTTAATTTCAAAGAATTCTCGTCTGTAGTAGCGAGGTGGAGCAATAGGTGTGCATAAGAAATCATTATTATTTGTGGTTGTGAAGTCACACAACTTAGTATTTTCAGGAGTAGCCATTTTAGCAGTAGTAAATAAAGCAAACTAGATAAAGTAAATGCAAGTAACTAATTTTTTTGTGTTTTTGATATAGAGTGCAAGACAGTAAATAAAGTAAAGCTAGCAACTATTTTTTTTGGTGTTTTGATATAATGCAGCAAACAAAATAGTAAATAAAATAAAAGCAAGACAAAAACAAAGTAAAGAGATTGGATTGTGGAGACTCCCCTTGCAGCGTGTCTTGATCTCCCCGGCAACGGCGCCAGAAATTTGCTTGATGCGTGTAGTTGACACGTCCGTTGGGAACCCCAAGAGGAAGGTGTGATGCGCACGGTAGCAAGTTTCCCTCAGTAAGAAACCAAGGTTTAATCGAACCAGTAGGAGTCAAGAAGCACGTTGAAGGTTGATGGCGGCGGGATGTAGTGCGGCGCAACACCAGGGATTCCGGCGCCAATTGCAGTAGATTGTATTCAATGTAAAAGAATGGACCGGGGTCCACAGTTCACTAGAGGTGTCTCTCCCATAAGATAAATAGCATGTTGGGTGAACAAATTACAATCGGGCAATTGACAAATAGAGAGGGCATGACAATGCACATACATGATATGATGAATATTGTGAGATTTAATTGGGCATTACGACAAAGTACATAGACCGCTATCCAAGCATGCATCTATGCCTAAAAAGTCCACCTTCAAGGTTATCATCCGAACCCCTTCCGGTATTAAGTTGTAAACAACAGACAATTGCATTAAGTATGGTGCGTAATGTAATCAATAACTACATCCTTGGACATAGCATCAATGTTTTATCCCTAGTGGCAACAAGCACATCCACAACCTTAGAACTTTCCGTCACCGTCCCGCATTTAATGGAGGCATCAACCCACTATCGAGCATAAATACTCCCTCTTGGAGTTAAGAGTAAAAACTTGGCCGAGCCTCTACTAATAACGGAGAGCATGCAAGATCATAAACAACACATAGGTAATAGATTGATAATCAACATAACATAGTATTCTCTATCCATCGGATCCCGACAAACACAACATATAGCATTACAGATAGATGATCTTGATCATGTTAGGCAGCTCACAAGATCCGACAATGAAGCTCATAAGGAGAAGACGACCATCTAGCTACTGCTATGGACCCATAGTCCAAGGGTGAACTACTCACTCATCACTCCGGAGGTGATCATGGCGGTGAAGAGTCCTCCGGGAGATGATTCCCCTCTCCGGCAGGGTGCCGGAGGCGATCTCCTGAATCCCCCGTGATGGGATTGGCGGCGGCGGCGTCTCTGGAAGGTTTTCCGTATCGTGGCTCTCGGTGCATGGGGGTTTCGCGACGAAGGCTTTAAGTAGGCGGAAGGGCAACGCGGGGGCCACACGAGGGCCCCACACACCAGGGCCGCGCGGCCAAGACCTGGGCCGCGCCGCCCTGTTGTGGCGGCGCCTCGTGGCCCCACTTCCTTTCCCCTCGGTCTTCTGGAAGCTTCGTGCAAAAATAGGACCCTGGGCGTTGATTTCGTCCAATTCCGAGAATATTTCCTTACTAGGATTTCGAAACCAAAAACAGCGTAAAACAAAGAATCGGCTCTTCGGCATCTCGTTAATAGGTTAGTGCCGGAAAATTCATAAATACGACATATAATGTGTATAAAACATGTAGATATCATCAATAATGTGGCATGTAACATAAGAAATTATCGATTCGTCGGAGACGTATCAAAGATCCTCCCTTTCCTTCCATTGGGCTTGGGCTTCAGCCTTTTCCTTCTCCTCCTTCAACTTTTTCTTCAGTTGATCAAGTTCCTTTTTCAAGGAATCTACGTTCTGACGAGCAGTAGCAGCCATTGTTACTGCTTGATCAAGCTTCGAAGAAGTCGATTGCACCTCCTCTTAAAGCCGAGCCTTATCGGCTTGGAGGGAAGAGAATTAGGAGGCGAAACCTTTCAAAATAGTTATGGCAGCTTGGATACCCTATAAAGAGAAAAGAAGACAAAGTCAGGCAGTATTACGATAAAAAGAGCAAGCACCTTTTGAGTCCACACTTGATTGCAAGCATTCGAATGTAGACTCGGGGGCTGGAAGAGGAGAAAGCCACTATCAAAGAAAGGCAAAAATCGAAATACTTACGGGTTCCTCGCGGGGAGAAGGGGACATGGTAGTTGCCGAAGGAACTTCTTTTCCATTTGAGAGAGAAGAAGCAGTCGAAGGTTGAGCAGCTTCTGGCAGAACAGAAGCCTCAAAGGCTACGGGAGTTGGCCTGTTAGGGCTAGTCTCCGCCTTCTTCAAAGGAGGCTCTGTAAAGCCCTCATCATTACAGGCATATAAATCATTAAGAATAAGTAGAAGAGTTCAAAGGAACTTTGGAAATAGTAGAAGAAACTTACAAGTCGAGCATGTCGTCCTCATCCGCAAAGCCACCAGAAGGTCTCTTTGGTGGCTGCGCGCTGGCTTTCTCCGGAGCTGCATGGACAAAGGGAGCACAATCATCATCATTATCAGGATTCGACTCCGCTGTATCGCTTAGGTCATCAGCAAAGGATCTATGATCTGAAGAAAAAGCTTCGGGATTGCCAAGATCATTGTCCTCTCCTTCGAGGATTTCATTATCTTCAGCATAGGATTCTATGTTGGCAGTAGAACCACCTTCTTCAGGATTTTCTTCAGATGCAATCGGAAAATACTCGACAGTTGATGGAACCTATCGGATCACGCAAAGATTTAATAAAGAGCAACAAAGTGTATCGATGCAAATATAAGCATGAACAGGAAAGAGATTTCACCTCAATTGGTTGGTGTTCAAAGTCATAAGGTTCATGGAGGGCTAGAAGTGGAATCGAGTCCTCTTGACTAAAATGAGTCAAACGCCTAACTTCATCTAGTAAGTCCTTCTCAGAAAATTCTGCAGCGTTGACTCTAGTTCCGTTCTTAGGACCCAAGTATAACCACATTTGGTGAGCTCTGGACATAACTGGTTGGATGCGACGTTTCAGGAACACAACAACAATTTCGGTGCCCATCATAGTTTGGTCGTCAGACTCCTTAATCCGAAGAACTCTTTCGAACAATTTTTCGGCTACAGGTTTCTCTTCGGAGGTTAATATATTCTTCCAAGACTTCTTTGGTATAGCTTCAAGGACATCAACAAACTTCAACAGACACATGTTAGCTGCCGATGATTCTTTGAGATAGAACCACTTCAACCTCCATCCATGTACTGACTCTCTCATTGGGAAGTTGAAGTAGTTCGCCTCTTTACGGATGACAAAGCCAACTCCACCGGTGACAAAGGATCCACTACTATGTTGTAGTGTTTGAGAAAGAAGATCTTCTTCCACAGACCCCAGTGAGGATCAATGCCAAGAAAAGCCTCACAAAGGGTGATAAAAATAGCAAGATGAAGAATGGAATTGGGAGTTAGCTGCCATAACTGGATCCCGTATGTATGCAGAAGACGCCGGAGAAACTCATGGGAAGGCAAAGACAATCCTCGATACAAGAATAATACAAACATCACTGTAAAACCGGCAGGAGGATTGGAGCGTGAGGCCAAACCTGGTAAGATGACATTGCCTTCTTCAGGAGGGATCAGGCCAAGGTTACGTGCCTTCTTCTTGTCATGCTTCGACATTGTCGAAGCGGGCCAGTCGCCGGGGGCATCCTTGGTAGCCGCGAAACCTCCGGCGCAGCTCTCTTCATTGCATGAACAGTTGTTTTGGCGATGGTGCTGCTTGAAGCAACGCCGGTGGCGGCAGACCCCTTCTTCTTCACCATCTTGGCGTATGATTGAGATCTAAATGGTAGATTACGACGGTGGTAGCGGCGCAGTAGTTGCGAAGAGGAAGATAAAAGGAGGAAGAAAGCAGTGAAAGGGAGAATGGAAGGGGTAAAATATCTTTTTTTCCTTTATAAAAGGGGAAGTTACCAAAGGATTGAGTCGGAAGACCTCCAATTAGATCACCACGTGTCATCAAAGCCGTCCTGCTAAAGGACATATGCCCCTACTACGTGCGGAAATCGAGGAGCCGCCTCGGTGAACGCGCAAGGATCAGTCATTTCCTAACTGATTGCGCAGAAGTAGAGTGGGTCCGTTAAGTCACGTCATGTCCATCAAGACACCGCAGAGGCCACGCCACTGATGATGTCACCAAAAGTATAGACTCCTCATAAATTATCCAAAGTAATCTGTAATATCAAGTTGCTTGACTTGAGTCTACGCACGGTTGCAAGCATCCGTCCCTAGACTCGGGGGCTACTCCCATCGGGAGCGCTGGACGCGCACCTGATAAAAACTATTGAAGACAAAGGAATATGGACTCGAAGATTTCAGGAGATCCAGGATCAAGCCCGGGGACTTGATTCTGAGTAAGGTAACGTTGTTTTGCCATTGGCAGTTAACCAACATCGATTTGTTGAGTAAAGCTGGGCGCGTTACTTCGATCCCTTACGTACTATGATCTTGCACGACTTCACTCGAAGTTTTGAAGGACCCGTAAAAAAAGATATCAGATGATTCGAAAACTTGAAGAAAACATCATCAGCAGATTCTTCGAGTAGTACAACTTGAGTCTACACACGGTTGCAAGCATCCGTGCCTAGACTCGGGTGGATACTCCCATCGGGAGCGCTGGACGCGCACCCGATAAAAATATGTTTTCAACTTCAAAATGGTAAAAAAGGATCAAGTCTTTTCGGCAGCTACGGACATTCGACAGAAGACAATTTTAGTCCCTGCCCGAAGCTTTTCTTCGGCCAGACACTCGGGGGCTACTGATGTGGGCATTACCGTTCGGGTAACCACCATTATGCTACCACCTACGGCCCAACCAGGGGCCTATGAAGATTGCCCAGCAACCAAGGTGGGCAAATACTTCGGTTCCAGAGAAGCAGACTCACCCGAAGAAGGATTCTTGACGAACAAGGCAAGAAGACGTTAAAGAAGGAAAGATTAGAAGTAGAACTCTTTATAACCTAGTCGTACCCGGACAGAACTTTCGAGATCTGGCCTGCAATATAAGGGCACGGAGAGGGTCTGCCGAGGGACACAACTACAACAGATAGATTCATCGCAAGTCTAGAGCCAGGTCCTTAGAATTTTAGCCTCTCGACGAGATCACAACCATATCCTTCGGCTACCCCATTGTAACCCAATATATTCGATAATCAAGATCAGACAAGCAGGAAGTAAGGGTTTTCACCTCATCGAGGGCCCTGAACCTGGGTAAATCTCTCTCCCTGACTCTTTGATATCCGATGTCACGTGTCAGCCTGCAGGATTCCATTAAACCTAAGCCCCTAAAGGTGGGCATTGCCGAGGAGCACCCTCTACACCGGCCTTTGTTCGCTATGCCTCGGCATGGCGGCTCAAAGCCAGGCAAGTGGAGGAACATCAACAAGCATCGTCAAGCCAGCAATGCTGCTTGACGCCGACTACTTCGTCAAGGACGCGACTCATTCATCGAAGGAGTTTCAGCGCCGATTTAGGATGAACAAGGATCTGTTCATGAAGATTTTCTACGGCGTCAGGGAGTACGATGACTACTTCATGATCAAGCAAGATTGCACAGGTTTGTGGGGCTTCACCTCAATCTACAAGTGCACTGCTGCAATGCGCTGTCTTGCATATGGAGCTCTTCCAGATACAACCAATAACTACCTACGAATGACGGAGCCGTCATAGCGGTGTTAGGTAAAGACTATTTGAGAGCACCAAGGGCAGATGATATAGCTCGAATCCTAGAAAAAAATGCAACATGAGGGTTTCCTGGGATGCTCGAAAGCATTGACTGTATGCATTGGAGCTGGAAGAATTGCCCTTTTTCTTAGTACGAGATCTACAAAGGGGCATACTGGTGAGTGCAGTGTCATTCTAGAGACGGTGGCAGACCATGACCTATGGATTTGGCATGCTTTTTTTTGCATGGCAGGAACAAACAATCATATCAACGTGTTCTAGCGCTCTCCGGTGTTTTCCACGCTACCGAGGGACAAGCTTCTGCCGTGAAGTTTGAGGTAAACAGCCACATATACAACAAGAGGTACTATCTAGATGATGGTATCTACCCGACGTATCCTTCATTTGTGAAGACAATCCCGTCTCCAGCTTCGGAGATGGAAGCTTATTTTGCAACATGCCAGGAAGCAGCTCGTAAGGATGTTGAGCGTGCTTTTGGGGTGCTTCAGCATCGTTTCGCGGTACCTTGCTCTCACTTGGTCTGAGTTTCAGATGTGGGACGTGATGAACGCTTGTGTGATCTTGCACAACATGATCATTGAGAGCGAGCGCGACGAACCACGAACCTGTGCATGATGATCAACTATTTGATTATCAAGGGCCTCTTGCTGAGATAGAGCATGTACCCCAAGAATTTGGCGCTTTCCTTCACATGCATCATGAAATCTGAGATGCAGGTGTTCATGCTCAACTTCAGGCGGATCCAGCTGCACATTTGTGGGCGAGGAGATGAGTCGCCAATAATGCATGATTTTATTTTTATTTGTTTGATTGTATGAATAATTTAATTTCTAATTTTTTGATTGTATGAATAATTTAATTTTCATTTGTTTGATTGTATGAATAATTTAATTTCTATTTGTGTGATTGTATGAATACTTAAATATAGTATGAATAAAATGTGATTGATATGTTGTTTCAAAATATTGTAAAAAGAAAAAAGGTTTTGGAAGCCGCCGTATGCAGGGCATCGGTGTGGGAACAACATCCTCAAATAGAGAATGCAGCGTCCGCGGCCCCATATAGCAGTGTCGATGCCCTGCGACGTCTATTTGGGAAACGCCGGTGAAGATGCTGTTAAATTCAATATAAGCCTTAAACTTTGGGATGGAAGTAGTATTATCCAAGCTTGTGTTCAAATGCTTTAGATCACACATAGCGATAAGATTGAGAATATAGCAATCACAACGTTAGTAACGCGAAATAATTCAATTTCGAACGACAAAAGGAGACATAGGGTTGTATTCGATCCACTAATAATGGACCAGGACATGGCCCAGCAATAACTCCGGCCCACCTATCACCTCCAACGGCCTGACTAGTGGGGCTCGTCGTCGACGTACCCAAACTGTCGATACCGCCCACAGAACAGACCCGTCGCCCGTTTCCTTTTCGACCGCATACGGTTTCCATCGGCCATGCCGCTCGCGTCGCGCCATTGCCGTTGCGTCACCGCAACCGCATACCATCCAAGCGGCCTCGGCAGTCCGATCCGAAACAACGGCCAGAAACGCCTCTCAGATCCGCGAGCTCCGCGATATTTATCCGGAGCGCGCGCGGCGGCATCGAAGCTCCACTCCACGGAAAAGCCTTTTCGTGTCTCACGCCGCCGGTAACCAACGCCGTCGACGCGCGTGAGCTTTCCGTGTCCCTCTACTGCACTACTCCGGCCTCTATCTTCTGGCCGGTGCCTTTTGGGAATGCGGAGCAATGTGGAGGAGCACGCGCACTGACCTCACCGGCAAGCATAGCCTACGCGGCGGCCGCAACTGCCACCGCAAGCACGTCGAGGACGGGTAGACCAACGACCCTGCATCACTCGCTTCGATCGACAGTCGCCGGACGGCCCAGCGCGACGCGATGGAGGATGCGGCTGCGGCGCCGGAGGGGAAGAAGAACGTCCTGCAGGGCCGGTACGAGCTGGGGCGGGTGCTGGGGCACGGCAACTTCGGGCGCGTGCACGCGGCGCGGGACCTGCGCACGGGCCGCGGCGTGGCCGTCAAGGTGGTGGCCAAGGACAAGGTGGAGCGCGCCGGGATGGTGGAGCAGATCAAGCGCGAGATCGCCGTGATGAAGATGGTCTCCCACCCCAACATCGTCGAGCTGCACGAGGTCATGGCCAGCCGCTCCAAGATCTACCTGGCCCTCGAGCTCGTCCGCGGCGGCGAGCTCTTCGCCCGGATCACCCGCGCCGGCCGCCTCCGCGAGGACGTCGCGCGCCGATACTTCCGCCAGCTCGTCTCGGCCGTCGACTTCTGCCACGGCCGCGGCGTGTACCACCGCGACCTCAAGCCAGAGAACCTGCTCCTCGACGAGGCGGGAAACCTCAAGGTCGCCGACTTCGGGCTCAGCGCGCTCGCCGGCCACGCGCGCCCCGACGGGCTCCTCCACACCGCGTGCGGCACGCCGGCGTACGTGGCGCCCGAGGTGCTCGGCGGGAACGGCTACGACGGCGCCAAGGCCGACATCTGGTCCTGCGGCGTCATCCTCTACGTGCTCCTCGTCGGCGCACTGCCGTTCCGGGACGAGAACCTCATGTGCATGTACCGCAAGATGCAGCGCGCCGACTTTCTCTGCCCGTCCTGGGTCTCCAGGGACGCGCGGAAGCTCATCGCCAGGCTGCTCGACCCCAACCCGACCAGCCGCATTGCAGTCGCCGGCATAATCGAGTCGCCGTGGTTCAAGAAGACGTCGTCGCCCTCCATCTCCCTCGGGGAGCCCGTGACACCGGCGGACGCGCGCGGCAAGGGCGACAACAAGGACGACGAGGCCCCCGAGGCGATGAACGCCTTCCATCTAATCTCCCTCTCCGCGGGCTTCGACCTGTCGCCGCTGTTCGACCAGGGGCCATCGCCCTCGCCGTCGTCGGGCCGCGGGGCAGCACGCGAGGGCGAGGCCAACATGCGGTTCGCGACGCGGGAGCCCGCGAGCGGGGTGATCTCGCGGCTGGAGGGCCTGGCGAGCGGCGGGGCCATGCGCGTCACCAAGAGCGGCGCGCGCGGGGTGCGGCTCGAGGGCGCCGAACGCGGACGCAAGGGCCGGCTCGGCGTCGCGGCGGAGTTCTTCAGCGTGGCACCCTCCGTGCTCGTGGTCGACGTCAAGAAGGACGGCGGGGACACCATGGAGTACTGCTCCTTCTGCAGCGACGAGCTCAGGCCGGCGCTGAAGGACATCGTATGGGCCGCCGCCGCCGCCGCGGGGGCGTCCCCCGGTGACGCACCTGCCGCCGCCGCCGCCATCTGACGTCGCTGTCGTCCGCCCCGCCATTATTGCACCTCAACGTCGCTGTTGCTATCCGGCAGGTGTGCATTATTGTTCGGCAGCCGGAGTTGATGGTCGGCTGCTGGTGTGTGGTTAATGGTTGTAGTAGTAGCTGGCCTTGTATTTGCACGGGAGGGAGCAAGACAGAATCGGCGCCAAGTGATGCGCTCTACAGATGTCTGCGTCCACCAATATCGTTTTGAACTGTATGAGTAACAGTATGTTGTTTTCATTGAATCATCATGACGCGTGAGTCCATATTTTCCATGGTGTTGATTCTTTCACCTGTGCACTGCAGCAAGGCGAGTTCCCGCAGGTAACTGGGAGACTAGCTGAAAGTTGCAGCCAAATTTTTGGAAACATGGGTATTACGGATTAAACATAGGGTTTCTTTCATTCATAGGATTCGAATAGAAATTGTGTAGGTTTAAACTAGTTGTTTGATTCATAGAACATATACTATAAATTGCTTCCCTCTAAGCCGGAACTAATCATATAGAAATATTGTAGTGCAAATCCTATAAGGATAAAACATTAAGTCATACATCATGAAAAACTTTCTTGGGCACAATTAAATATAACTTATCCTCCTATAAGATTTAACTACCCATGACATCTCAATCTTATCATTCTTTTCTTTTCCTATGATTTTTCTATCCTATGAATCAAAGGAGCTCTTACTTTGGTACTAAGTTAATACATCCTCTGTTTCTAAAAAAAGGTTCTCAGCTTTGTCTACATAAGAAGGTATATAGATATGGGAGTGATGTTTTGGAACATGGGAGCATATGCTCTCTATATTTTGAAATGCATCTTACACATATTTTAAATTTCAAAAAAAATGAAACAAAAAATTCGTACGTACATCTTCACGTGCTACGCGCTCACAAAGTCGTTTCATAAAAAATGAACTTATCATGTGAGGCGATTTACACAAAAATAACCTAAAAGTGAAAGAAAAGCACAGACTAACCCTCCGGCGAAACTATTTCACCAATCTAACCCTTTTGTGTGGCGCCCCACACATCGGCGCCACACATGCCAGTGTGGCGCCCCTCCTGCCGGCGCCACACACCCAGCCGACGTGGCGCCATCGACGCCTGAGCCGGTGCGCCCATCCGACGTGGCGGCATGTGTGGCGCCCTCCCAACGGCGCCACACATGCACTTGGAATCCCCCAAAACATACCGTGAGACAAATCCTCCGGGACTTAGCCGTTTTGCGAGGCTCGATGTGTGGCGCCGATGCCACGGGCGCCACACTAGCCTCGTGTGGCGCCGATGCCACGGGCGCCACACATAGAGGCTCGCGAAACGGCTAAGGACTTATCGTCCGGAGCCCCTGGATGTTTTCGACCCAATAGTTCATATAAGTTGGCATGTGTGGCGCCGATGCCACGGGCGCCACACTAGCACTTGTGGCGCCGGTGGGAAGGGCGCCACACATGGACTTGTGTTGAAAACATGAAAAATCCTACCAAACTCCAACGAGTTACGAGTACAACATTGGACACAACAAGTAGCAATTTCATGACATACACATATAACACTTCATAGGTCACATTGTAGCACGTAGATTCAAACAACAAGTAGCATTACAGACCATGGTTCGAAATGACATAGGGTTCACAAATCGATACTTATGAATATAGAGTTCACAACAACACGTAGCACATCCTAGTAGCGTCCTCGACGTGCCGTCCTCGCGGGCTGCTTTCGGACGGCCATCCTCTTCGTCCGCTGTCGTGGATGTTGTTGCTGCTGCTCCTGCTGCTCCTGCTCCTCCTCCTGCTGCTCCTGCTCCTCCTCCTCCTCCTCCTCCTCCTCCTCCTCCTCCTCCTCCTCCTCATCTGAAGAGAACGGCTCGTCGTTCCTCATCCTCGACATAGCTGATCTCCGCGGCGGCCCGTCATCCTCCTCAGTGACAACCTTCTTTCCTCGGTTGACATAATCTTCCGGAGTGTACCGGTTTGGAGCCTTGCCCCTTGGCTTCAGCTGGTAAGGCGACCGTGGGGCTTGCTTGGAGGTATGCTTTGGAAGTATGCCTTGACTCGGAATTAGGTCGTCCTCGGGAGGAATCTTCACAAACATGAACACATGAGATTACGAAAGTTGAAATTAGTAAGAACATGTTTGACGAGCAACAAAATAGTCCATACCTGCGGTTCTTCGGAACGGGAGGATGTAGGCATTTCGCCTTCGCGGCAACCTAGCAAGTTCGCTAACCGCCGCATCTTTCGTGCGGTGTTACGTGTCATGGAACTCACGGTTACAAAGCCACCAGAACATAATTGCGTACATTCAAAGTTGGTGATCATACCTTAATGAAATTCCGCAACGGTCCGACAGAGCTTTTCATCTCGTGGCTCTGCTCCCACATAATCTCGCACTCCTCGGCTGTTTTTGGATCTCCTCCCGCTGTGACAAACATAGCATACACAATTTAAGCGAGCACATGGCAATCTAGATGATGTACTAGTTAGTGAGAGAATCCATTACCACGAAGTTCAGCTCGGAAGCAATAGAAGTCGATCTCCTCTCGCGAGCAAAAGTGTCGTGCTTGGCTTTGCCCAACCTCATCGAACCGGATGGGGTCGTCCAAGATCTCCTCACGATACGCGCGCTTCACTAACTCGATACGCGTGTTCCGATGGAACCACTCGAGGTAGTTGTTGAAAGCGGTGAAGTCGTGAGGCACAATCTGCTCGGGGCCAGCATTCAGTGCCGCTTCCAAGCGAGTGTTGGAACAGCTGCGATGTGGCCGCTATGATGGATCGGCCAATTTGTGATCTTCCTCTGCCGCTGCCTATCAAGCTCGCAAGAATCAACAAGTTAGTTTGTACCTCTTCTATCAAGAATCTTCCATCGCATGATTCCAGAAGTTTACCTATGAAGCGCCTTGTCCGTGTCTTGCCACAGTGGTGGGCACTCTCGATACAGCCCAAACCTGTCTCATCACTCTTTGCGGCTGGTGGTGTTCAACAAGCCACATGCATATGAGTGGGCAGGTGCATACGCCGTAACCGCGCCTCCTCCGTGCACTTGTGGTTCGGGTCAGCCATCCCCGCGCCAATATGGTAGTAGCTACCATATGGCTCCCATTCCACCTGCAGCATACAAATATTTAGAACATGCCGAGTAGAATCAATCAAAACTAGGATTGCAACTCCGCGGTGATCGGTTACTCCGCTCGGCGGTAAGAGTGTCCAACTCCGTAGTGTACTCGCTCGTACATGACCATTGGATCGCTCGTCATCTCCGAGACATTGTCCCAAAGGTATGCCCAAGTGGGCTCCCGATCGGGAAAGTGAGGGTGATGAGGCCATGGCGTCTCGGTGAGTACCTCGGGACGCCCAACCGATAGGCGGTCCCGGCTCCATACGGAAAGTAGGAGCATGCATCCACCAATACCGCCGCTCCCGGTCCTCGCTCCGATCTGCGACAAGCTTCGTCCAACTGCGTACATAAGATATTTGGTTACTACTTTGTCTAGCACACTACTATAGGAAAATAGTACATAGAACAAATCATCACCTGCCGGTAGAGGTAGGCAAGTGCCGTTGTTCCCCAACTCCACCGGTCATCCAACACCGTAAGCGCCTTCAGCCAACACCAATGGGCCAGCTTCCCCACTGTCAGGAAAGAGAGTCCTCGAAATCATGTACCATAAGTACACGCGGGCGTACGTCCTCCGAGTGTCCTCGTTGGCCTCTTCCGGGCATTCTCCAAAGTTAGTCCTGATCCATTCGAAAGACGCGCCGGCGGGAACTCTCTTCTTTGGTTACGGTGGCAGCGGAGGAGCCACCGCCAATAAGCGCCTCCATCTGCCGGCGCCACCCATCGAAGCTGTGTTCATACACGGTGGCTCGCCACGAATAGGTAGTGCAAGGATCATGGAAACATCCTGGAGAGTAGGGGCCATCTCGCCGGCCCTCAAGTGGAAGGTGTGAGTCTCCGGCCTCCACCGGTCGACAAGGGCGGTGAGTGCCGAGGGGTTCATGTGTGGCCCCCACGGCTTACAAGGGATATGAACGGCATAAGACCGGTAGGCCGGATGAACTCCGTGTACCTCTCGTCATACGGTATATCCATTGTGCCATGGTAACGAATCTTCAAAGGGTGAAGATCCGTTCCCCTCTCCGTCATATGAACAGCCCGGTGCATCCTGTCGTACTCTTCATCAAGAAGCCACACCATCCTACATGTTTACACAACCATATTATGAGTCATTCCACTAACAAAAATGAGCAACACATACATGAGAATATATCTAACTTTCGAATCACCTATACGTCACACATACATGAGAGTTCATATCCAAATAGATCACACATACGAATTTCGTAAGACATACCATTCCTAGGCACATAATAGACATATGTAAGACAATAGAATGCATTTGCTAAGCTCCAATTTTGCCTTTCACCACATACATACATAAGGTTCCATACATACACACATACATCAAATACATACATATACATTCATATCTAGGGATAGAACACCATATGAGTTATTCCTTCACATACACATTCATGAAATTTGATGCCTATGGTTCCTCCACAAATCTAGGATACATACATATCTAGGGTTCCTTCAAACATCTTTGGATACAATTGTTATCACCAGATTTTGGTGAAATCGG